>NC_082684.1:152010979-152143479 GCF_949987515.2 Delphinus delphis
TCGATATGCCTCATCAGTAAAATCAGTCAAGCATCTTAATATTTATGCCATTATTTCCAACGAGGTAATTGCCACATAGGGTCCGCTGTTCAGATATGACAAATATGTTGTGATGTCTGTTCTGGGTTTCATCACATCCTGTTGCCAATTTTTAACCAGATAACTCAGATGGGATGAGTTGTACAGATAAGAAACAGGATCTTCAAGGGACCTCAAGGATCTGGACAGCTGTTAGAAATCTCATTCTACTAAAAATAGAACTGGTTTCCTTTCATGCCTGTCCTGGCTGGAGAGGTAGAGAGAACAGTAAAATTCGATCCCATCGTGTGTGTACGTTGCCTGGCTCTCATGAAAGCAGCCTCACAGTCCGTCTCCCCCAGGGCCCTGAGATCCTCGGAGCGGGGGAAAGCACCTTCCAGGAGATACGTTACTGAAGGGTCCTCAAGAGTAAGGCCATTGGAGTCAGAGTGGCCTTGCCCTTCGTTTCCTGCTCTTCCCCTCACTGCCTCTGTGACTTTAGGAAAGTTGCGTAACGTCTGTGAGCCTCAGTTTCCTCTTTTACAAGAGGGGGCGGTTATGATGTTCACCTCTCAGGGTCTTGTAAAAATTGTGTTGTGAGAAGAAAAGAAATGATAGGCATTCCTTATTGCCCAGTGAAGGAAACGTTCCACCTTCAATCTTCCCTCCACTAACTCTCTAAATCGAGTTGCATCTTCCACGTTGTTGCCCTGCTTTCATGTGATGACCCTCAAGGGACAGCCCCTCCCCCAGACCTTATCCCCTCCTGTCTTCTCAAGGAGCCATGGCTCCAGGGACCTGTCTCTCCTGAAATGCCAGCCTCAACAACGAACGGATCCTTCTCACATACGGGAACCACAACTTACTGTTTTTCCGAACAAAACAAAACAAAAGCCAACAAACTCCATCTCCTCCAGGTCCTGCCCCATTTCTCCACTCCCTTTTCTGAAAATCTCCTTGAAATTTTGTTCACAGCTGTTCCTTCCATTTCCTCACTCTCTCCTTTTCCCCTGGAGTTCATGATGGTTCTGTGATTATTTTTGGTCCTGTGATGCTTAGTTTCCTAAATTCTCCTTACAGATTAATTTCAAACTCATCTCCGAGGTTGTACTTCTCCTCTCAGTGTATTCAGATAATCGGGGTGCCTGGGGGGTGAGCCTCTGTTGGAGCTTCTGGACTGGTTCAGTCTGGGCTGGTGCCTCTGTTTGTGGTCCGCAGTCCTCGGCCTGAGATCTCCCTTTAGCATCCCACTCAGTGGGTCCCTTCATCTGTCTCCTGTCTTGGACCATGGTTTCTCATTTCCAGAGCTGCCTCTTTCCTAGTTTATACCTTCTAGAGTAGATTCTGTAAGCACTACCCAGAGACAAATGCTTAGAGAATCAATTTTTTTGAGACCTTTTAGCATTCACAAGTAATAGTTGAGTATGGGCTCTATCTTAGAAATATCTTTGTTTTGTTTTGTGTTTAGGGTAGTAAAGGGATTTATCCATTGTTTCCTGGCTTTCAGAGGCATTGTGAAGAAGCCCGAAGTCCTCTGGTCATTGATCTTCTATATACAATCTATTTTTAGTTTCGTTTTTTCCTTTGGAAGTTTGGTGAGTTCTCTCTTTGCTGAAATTTCACAACAGAATTCTTTGGTATAAGTCTATTTGCATCTTTACTGTGGCTTTCGTTGTGTTCTTTTGCTCTAGAAATCCTCCTATTCCCAGAGAGATTACTGAAATACTCTGTTAATATTTATTTACTCTGCATTCTTTTCCTTTTGCCTGGTATTGTTATTTTTTAAAAATTTCTTTTATTGAAGTATAGTTGATTTACAATATTGTGTTAATTTCTGCTGTATAGCAAAGTGATTCTGTTATACATATTATATATATATATATATATATATATATATATATATATATATATATATATATCATGCTTTTTCATATTCTTTTCCATTATGGTTTATTAATTTCCTGGTATACTTATTAACTACACTTGAGCACCACACCCTAAACTGGATCTCCAGCTTTTTTTTCTTTTTTTTTTTAATCTTCTTGTCCCTTTCTTCTGTTCAGCTGCTCTTTTTTTGGTGAATTTCTTGAACATAACTTCCAAACATTCTCTCCATTATCTATTTTATATCATGATTTTAATTCCCAAGTGCCCTTTTCCTGGTCTCTGAATATTTCATATGTATAAATATCACATATTCTTGGTTCATAGATGCACATTTTCTAATCCCTGAGGATACTGCTGATTTATTTTTGTTTGTTTAATGTTTGTGAGTTTCCCTCTTCCTTCATAATCTCTGCTTCTTCCAAGTGGCTTTCCTTTTTTGTTTGTTGTTGATTTTCTTTTCTTTTCTCCTTTTTTCTTGTAATTTATTTTTGTTTGGGTCTCTATTATTTTTGTGTTAGAGGCTTTTCTCAGATGTCTGGTGATTGCTGTCTGATCATAGTTAAATAAATTATTATTATTATTATTATTTTGTGGTGCGCGGGCCTCTCACTGTTGTGGCCTCTCCCATTGCGGAGCACAGGCTCCGGACGCGCAGGCTCGGAGGCCATGGCTCACAGGCCCAGCCGCTCCGCGGCATGTGGTATCTTCCCGGACCGGGGCACGAACCTGTGTCCCCTGCATCGGCAGGCGGACTCTCAACCACTGCGCCACCAGGGAAGCCCTAAATAAATTATTAGCCAAATGATTTTAGATTCTGTTTTCTTGGAATGGTAGTTTCCCCCATCCACTTGCTCCAAAGCTCCTAAAAGTGTGCTTCCGTTCTTGCCTTTCACATTATCCTTTTTTTTTAAAGTAATAATTGACACATAACTTTATATTAGTTTTAGGTGTACAACACAGAGATTCAGTATTTGTATATATTGTGAAATGAATGCCACAATACGTCTAGTTAACATCCATCACCACACACAGCTACAGATTTTTTTCTTGTGATGAGGACTTTTAAGATCCATTCTCTTAGCAACTTTCAAATATGCAGTACAGTATTCTTAACTGTAGTCACTATGCTGTATGTTACAACTTCAGGACTTATTTTATAACTGGAAATTTGTATCTTTTGACCCCTTCACCCATTTTGTTCAACCACTTCACCTCCAGCAACCATCAATCTATTCTTTGTATAATATATATGAGTCCATTTTTTTCTTTTTTTAAAGATACCACATATAAGTTACATTATTCCTTTAGTTATGGGTTTGTGCCTAATAAAATCCCTTTAGAGCTGTATAATTTGTTTCTGATGGGAGGAGGGGTAGAAGTCTGTGTCCTTTCCCACCATGACCTGGAAGGCTCCTTCATTCATCCCGTGAAATGGCTCTTCCCAAATTCACTGAGTTTCCATACTGCCACATCCAGTGGACACCTCTACTTTCACCAGCTTCTAGAGTGTAGCCACTCCCTCTTCTTGAAACACATTCCTCTAGAGATCACTCAGCTATGATTGCCTGGTCATCACCACCCTAGTCACTGTGGCCACCTATCTCGCTCACCAAATCCAAGTGCTTTCACGTATGGCAACACCCCAGCCCCGGGGTCAGCCTCAGATCCTGACGTTCATGTCACTGTAACAGAACCTCCCTCTCCTCTCCTGCCACTAACGCCGCCATTGTCTAGTAGTGATTTTCAGCTGGGGAGAGGGAGACCCCAGTGTCCTGAGACTGTTGCTGGGAGTCAACCCACACAATGGAGTAGGACCCACAGCCATGCCCCACACTGGCTGGCTCTGAGCTAAGCATCAGAACCAAATCTTAAACAATATTCTCAGGAGATCACTGTTGTGTTTCTGGCTTTGCTGTCAGAAAGCAATGATAGCTTGGCACATATTTTTAGCAAAACCTGCTGTTTTTTTTACAAACTCCGATAAATAATTTTATGTGCCCTAATAAACTGCTGTAGCGATGTATCAGGAACGAACACGATTATTTCTCCTGGAAAGTCAGGGGACCAGCCAGTCTGCAACAGGCCTCCCATTCACGAAGAGTCCT
The DNA here is from genome assembly GCF_949987515.2 of Delphinus delphis. NCBI lineage: Eukaryota > Metazoa > Chordata > Mammalia > Artiodactyla > Delphinidae > Delphinus > Delphinus delphis. The sequence goes on from NC_082684.1 coordinate 152,014,990, forward strand.
CAGTGGTTTCCTGTCATACTGGGAGGATCTTAACATCAGTTGTTGGCCACCAGGACCTTGTGCTTCTCACACATAAGAAATATGCACCCTGGCTCTTGCCCATCCTAACAATTTACCTTTTCCAATTTGGAGAGTATTCTCTTTGGGGGAGAAGACTGAAAACCTTTTCAGTCTTTTGTTTTCTCTCTGTCACGTGTCACACATCTTTTCCAAAGTGGTCTGGCCACGAACCTAGTGACAACAAAAATAAAGTCTGTTTGGTTCTTCTAGCATAAAAGCTGTCATAAAAGACAGGCCTCCTGTTTCCTGCAATATTTTCCTAGGTCCATGTCACCCCATGGTTAAAGTAAATTTAGTGGAAACTCTGTTTATATACACTGATGTTTTAAAATATGTCCCCCTACCCGTTCTTCCTCATTTTGGATATTTTTTAAAGCTTCTTATTTATCTCATGAGGTTATTAGACCATATTTCAAAGAGGATAATCATATCGTGACAAAGTCCCCATGCTCAGAAGTGGCAGAGCAGGAATTCAAATCCAGATGTGTGTGTCTCCAGCCCGTACATGCTTGTAGATGTTGAGAATGAGAAATGAGGTAGGGATGCATTTCTTCTGTTTTCCATCTGGGCGTGGCCTTGGACAGTGGGGTTCCTATACCTGGTGGAGTTTGAGAACGACTGCCCTGAAGCTTCTCAGGCCATCTGAAAGCAAAGGGTCTGGTTTAAGAGGAGAACATGATCGCTCCACGGATCTCAATGTGAAATGGAGGTGCAACTTCCCACCTAAGAAAGAAGGGCAGGGCCGAGGAGGCTCTGGTCTTTGATAGGAATGAGTGACCACAGCCTCAGCCAGCAAATGTGACTTGGTGTCAGAAATGAATGTCCACGGGGACTCTAGTCCAGCAGGATGGAGTGAAGGAGACATAGAACAAGGAAACAATAAGGCAGCCTTGAAGGGACAGTGTCGCTGGGTCTTGGAACAAAGTACTGATGGATATTTTGGAGACTCGTAAGCAGAAATCTCAACGTCGGAGGAAATTGAACACCATGAACATCCACCAGGGCCCTGTTGTGCCCACATTCAAAGAGCCTGCTGGTGCCTTTCATTGCTCTCCTTCCCACATGTTCTCCGAGGCCACAGGACCACACAGATGCCCGTGGAGCAGAGAATTCTCCTTCTCAAGGGAGAGAACACTGTTGCTCTGCAGGTTCTTTGGTGCAAGGACACAGGCCTCTGGGACCCATTGGCAAGAGAGGAGGCACAGTGGCTGGGGTGTTTGTTTCTGAGGAACCCCCAGATTAAAGTCAACGGGGAGTGGAACCTTTGAAAGAAGAGACTTAAAAAAAAGGGCGTGTCATGAATTTTCCATTAAAAATATTTTGATGAAGAAGCCAAACTGGGTGGAAGGAAAAGGACTGTGTCCTTAAAGACCTGGAAGTAACTGTAATAAAAGGCCTTGCCTCGGACTCTCTGTGTGTGCATGTGTGTATGTGCATGCGTGCATGAGTATGTACGTATACACACGTACACCCGAGTGTCATCTCCCCCCAGGGGTGCAGTTCAGGTGGCCCCATGCAGCGTGGGCAGATCAGGGCTGGTGGAGCATGCTCCTACAAGGAGAGGGGGGCCAGGCTGGGGCACAAGCTTGCCCTGTGCCCTGTGGTTAGAGGCACGTGTCAGCATCATGAGCCGAGTACAATTAATCCCATTTTGTAAAAAATACCCTCAGAATCATTGCATGTTAATCTTATTGTTATGCTTGTCTCTGTAGGTATAATATGTTATTTTCTTGTTTAGGAAGGATTTGCCCAGATCTATGGCAAATTATTCTACATTTTGACATTTGAAACCAAACATCTCCAGGTCTACTGTGAAAACAGATGTCCTGAGATGCTCAGCAGAGCTGGGCTTGAAATAAGAGGATCTTTACAAAGAGATCACAGTCAGCACGACACTTTTCTCTGAAGACACTGTTTCTGAAGCCATTCTTTTAAAATACTGTCTGATCTCACTCTCCCACTTAACGTTATAGAATGGATATAATATTTATACAGGACAGGCCCACAAGAGTCATTCTTTTCTCTTTCTCTGCAGTGACATTGTATACATGAGCTAATCTAAGTGGGGACTGACCATCCATTTCATTTCATCCATTTCAGCCATCCATTTCATGTGGACGGCTGAAGCATTTGATGCCAAAATTCCATGACTGCCATTTATTACTGACATAGATAACATTTTCTTACACAATCAGAAAAGCACTTTCCAAAACAAACTCAGTGGGGTTTATGAATTGCTTTCAAATATGTAACTGATTTAAAAAAAAAGAAAATTAGAAACTCTCTCTGTACTGCCTATTTTGGAGTAAAAGGAATGTTTTTTCTTAGATTTTAGAAATATATTAAAGTAATAATAATCTGATGGTTCTAATTAACTGAAGTTCAATTCTTTAAAAGATGAGTACTGCTTTCCTGATGAAAGAAATATGCCGTATTTTGGAAATAGGATTATGTGTTATTTAAATTTTAGAAAGAAAAAATGAAATATGGAATTTAGCAATATCTTTTGCAAATATGATGTAAATGCCAGAAATCTTTATAACACTTTTTTATACTAAGGATGCTACTTCACATGACATTATTTGTGTTATAAAAACATTTTTGTATCATACACAAGATAAAATTCTGTAGTTTACTCATGTTTTATACTAAATGTACACAAAGCATCCTACATTATAAAAATAGAGTCTATCTTGATTCAGAACCATTCAATGCTTTGTGTAAATTTAAAAATAATTCAGAAGGAAAAGCAAAAAATAATTTCATTATGAACAAATTAAAAACAGGACAACATAAAATTATAGTGCCATTTGACAATAAAAATAAGAATTTATGCATTGGGGAATTTGTGTACAACTTTTCTTGAAGGAAACTGGAGTGTTTATAAATTATATTTTATAAGTTAAAAAGTGGCACCATGGGCTTCCCTGGTGGCGCAGTGGTTCAGAGTCCGCCTGCCGATGCAGGGGACGCGGGTTCGTGCCCCCGGTCCGGGAAGATCCCACATGCCGCGGAGCGGCTGGGCCCGTGAGTCATGGCCGCTGAGCCGGCGCGTCCGGAGCCTGTGCTCCGCAACGGGAGAGGCCACAACAGTGAGAGGCCCGTGTACCGCAAAAAAAAAAAAAAAAAAAAGTGGCACCAACTTGATATGTTAAGTAAGAAGGAAAAAAACTCACTGTATTAATACTTTGCGTTCTTGCTGACTTTTTAAATGCATGTGTATATGACTTCTAATCCCTGGGTCAATTTCTGAAACATGATCACTGATATTTCACTTTATGGTCAAAAAGCATTTGTACAAAGATCTATCCTTGTGTTACAGCCTAGGCAACAAATGGGAGTTAAATAACTCAAGGGTAGGGTCAGAGCAAAGTCAGTCAGTGAATTATTTTTTCTCTAAGTGCTCCTTCAACTATTTTTCTTACATTATCCATCATTTCTAATCAAACTCTCACTGTACATGTGTACGTCATTCAAACACCAGACTGTTATAATTTACCCATAGTTCATTTCTACCAAGTTCTCTTTGTGACATTTACCACAGATTATATCTATACCTATATATCTATATCTATACCTATATATTTATCTATACCCATATCTATCTACCTACACTTATACCTATTTTTATACCTACACCTATATTTAAAAGGGTATTCACTGTAGTACAATTTATACTGACAAATATTAAATACTGTAATCTTTTTAAAGCAGTGTATTTATTAAGGAATTTATAATGCAATAATAATCAAACAATGGTATATTATATAGCCATTGTTTTAAGCCAAATTAACATGGGAAACTGATGATATACCATTAAGTAAAAATAAAGTAGAAAACCAAACCGTGATACAGTACAGATAGAATTTTCTTTAAAATACATCCATGTATATATCTGTATGTTTTTAGAAATAGATATAAAAATTGAAAGGAATATATCTAAATATGAACAGTAGTTATGGTAAAAAATTATGGGTAAATTTTTTCATCTTTGTACTATTTTCTTTCTTCTCACATTTTTCTATAGTAAATCTTTTATTCTTACAATCAGAACAATATTAGAATATTATCTTAGGTGACAGTAAAACTCAGAAAGTAATGGGGAAGTCTGGCTTTAATTGTGCCTTACTGTATCAGGGCCTTCCTGGATGTAGTTCTGTTTGGGATCCTGTGCCCTGGATGGTGGCATTTGGGCCTTTATCAACGATGGCCCATGTCAGAAGTGAGCCTTCCCAATACCGTTATGTAGGAAGTGACATCAAATAAACTTGACCCCCAGAGGGCCAGTCTGTATTACGCTCTGTTCATGGCTGTCTTTGCCCTTCCACATGCATTTATGCTCTTCAAACATATAGTCTAAATATTCATTTTCCAGTTATAACTTAAAGCACAATTTACTCTGCAATTCACTGAAGGACTTGAGGTCAAATCCCTTTACTTTGCCAATTTAGATACCAGAATCTAAAGAAATTCAATACCCTTGTGCTAGTGTAACTCAAGTTCTGTCTTTTTTTTTTTTTAATCTTGAATGCTTCCTTTTTGCTTACCTTAAATCTTGTCTGTCTTCTCTGCTTCTGTACAAATCTATAACAATTCAATAGAGAATATATGTACGTAATCTGCAAGACACATAGGTACGTAGATATACTCTGTATATCATGCTGGAACACATGTCTTTTGAAGTCCCATACATCTGCCAAGACACATAGCTGATTATGTCAGGCTCAGAGAACTTAGACACTGTCCTGTAGAAACGCATCTCTTCCTTCACTGGGCCTCCCTTGGAGTATTGCATAAAGCCAGCGTCTAAGTGGATGGGAGGAAAGAATTAGCAACCAGAGACCTTAATCTTCTGATATGTTTCTGAGTTCATCTTGTTTCTCCTGAACCCCAGTAAAATGAGGAAACAGCTCAGGTACAGGGGCAGCCTTGTATGCTCTCAGGCCTGGACCAGAGAGCATCTGGCCGTGAAGAAGGCAGACCCACAAACCACATCCAGAGAGGATTTTATTGACTCCAGGTTAGATATAAGTTTGACAAGATATTATGAGTGGCATGCTTTAATTCTCAGGCGAACTGGAACGTACAATGGACAAACAGTCCCTCCCCGCTCGGACTGGCACACTAGCCAGACCCATCACAATAGGACGTCCATAGCGATGGGAAGCGGGGTTCATTCCACTTGCTCCCTCAAATTAGTACCATTTTAATTTGGCTTTCGTTCTTTGGAGCTGGTGTGTAAGAGTCTATTGGGCGTGTTGAATTAGAACCAGATGGGTTTTTCAGCTCAACTCTCCTCCCTTTCCTGTTATTCTGAGAAAACAATCCCAGATCATGGACGTGACCGAGAGGAGACCATTTCAGTGCTCAGCGAGGACTGCTTTGCCCAATTCTCATCTTGTGCAGAAAATCCACGATCTACAAGATAATTTTTCTGATGAGCTCATAATGGTTTTCTTTTAAGTATTGCTACCTAAAGAAATTCAGTAGCTTCTTCCATTTTTTCCTTCAGTTCTTGTTTTGAATTTTCCTGACTTTGTAAAAAGCTACAGTGTTATCTTCTGGACTTGTTGAGCAAATGGTTTCCCATGCAGGATGTAAGAAGCTTTATCAAGCTAAATAACATTTTAAAGTTGTTGGTTAGTGAAAATATTGCTGAATCACCAGGAACATTTCTATAATAATTTCGTCTAGAGAATTTTTGCAATTTGAGTCATTTGTATTTTGCTTCTGAGATTTCAGTCAATTTCTAAAATCCAACATTCTCTTCCTATTCCACTTCAATAACATTTTAATGATTCAAATACTTTACTTTTTGATTAAAAAGGGGGCAACTTATCACATTGAGATTTTTCACAATGATGGTCTTCATTCCTATGCATATGTAGATTTACCTTTCTCCTAGGTAATTAATATATTAATAATATATTTTATATATAAATACATAATAAACTAGTATATTCGCTAATATATTTGTTTGGCTTTTTTCTTGTTCTCGCTCTCTTTTACCCACTAAATAAATGAATTACAATATGTCACCTCTGTGTGCATAAGCAACTCTACTGCTGAAGTTAACTGGGGAATTAAAGAAAACTATACAGCATCCAAAACGCTGTCCTGCCCTCTCCCCGCCAATCACACCAGATCACATGGTTAGGGGATTGCAGAACAGTTGTAAATTCCTGATTATACTGTAAGAATTTCCAAATCAAATTCCACTGAAAGCTTGTGACAGTATTAACCATGGCCACAGAGCTGAACCCGGGTTGGGAGCTTGGAGTTTTGCAAATAAAAGCATTTCTGTCGTAAATTATCTGAGTATATATGCTATATGTACTCCAGTCAACATCTATTGACTGAATGAAGTTATCCAGTTTAGTTACTCAGACTAGGAAGTCTTTTCGTGATTTTTAAGGAATGGGGCTATAGAATAGTTATGCTCTGCTTCCCGGAAGAAAATGGTGCGACTGCACTGAGCAAGAGCAAGGAGGCTGCTGGTTGACCATTCACAGCAATCCTGGGTTTGGCTTCTCTCGATGTAGGTGACCCTGGAATGAAGAAAGTGGTCTCCAACTCTGAACCCCATGCTCTTTCTGAGGTGAAACTTGGCCTCCTAAGGATACAACCTTGAAGGTTTATTTGCAAACACCCATGTGTACGTACCAAAGTAAACCCTAGTAATCGCTTCTTTGCGAACACAGACTAAGTCTCTTGATAATTTAGGGAGTTGACTGGACATAGCCATTTCACTTTGTCTCGTTTTGCTGTCTAATCATTTCACAAACAGGCTAGAACTTTTCAAACTGCTGCCTTAAGCCACAATCAATAGATGATACCCATATTGACCTCTTGAAAAAAATGGAATAGGGTGTTTGCCTCCAGCCTAGCAAAGAAGAGGTGTGTTTTATTACTTCTGGACTGCATTCTTTGGCAAAGAAGCTACACCACAGTTATACTGTGGTGTAAGAGTATAACAAAGAGTATAACAAAGAGACTAAAATGCTGGTGAGGCCAAATACCACGCAGAGTAACTCTCAATAAGACTCGTTGATTTCTTTCCTAATAGCTCTTTACTTCTCAATCCAATACTTCTGCCAAGTCATAATTCTACCACCAAATCTCCCTCATTACCAGGTTCTCTTTTCTCCCCAGTGATGGAAGATGGATGCTCCATTGCTGCCTTTTTGGTCTAACATGTATGCCAGTGTGTACAACTGTATGCCTTTAAAGGCTACTTTGGGGGGATAACCCAGGGTGAGCATGGCTTCAGGCCCAAATTGATGGAATCTGTGATTCTTGAGAAAAACAGGATTGAATTTCTTGCTAGTTTTTCTTGCCGAATTTCTGATAGGATTTTGAGCAAAGAAAAAGATCTAAAACTGTGCTAGCTCCCAGCATCTGAATAGCTCACCGAACAAAAGGGCATTTGTTTATGAAATATCTCTTTACAAAATTTTCCCCCCGGTGATCTTTCCTAGTTCCAATCCATCGCAATGCATGCCTGCCTGACTGCAGGTCCATATTTCCTTTAAAAATAGAGCTGCAGTTCAGTTCTTTTAGAATTTTTAAAAAATTTTAATGGAGAGAATAGAATTTCCTCTTTCATGATGGCACCAGAGGACTCTACCTCTAGAAAGCTGCAAAAATAAACTTTGAAGCTCCTTCTGTGGTGACCACATGCGGGTCCCCATCTCTACCACACACAGCCCAGCCCTCTGTACCATGTGCACCTTTAGTGTCAGAGACTCAGCATGTGACTAGGGATGAAAACTCATCTCTGCTAAGTCAGAGGAAACCGAAAAGGTCTGGTTACAATGGCATGTTTTCAGTATTTGCTTTTTGGAAGATTATGATTTCATTTAACCAAACACCCATGAGCAGATGTGATCCAGCCATGCCCTCAAGAGCTATTGTGATACTGAAAGGACCAAACAAAGACGAACACAGAGTAGACTGTGAAATCTTCTCACAGATTTCAGAGGCAAAGAGAGGGGACTTATGAGCTGCAAGATCTTCAACTGTTAGCTATTTAGACGTGAAATATCCCCAATTGGTTGTGAATTTGTTTAGCAAACCGTGGGTTCAATTTTCAGTTTAAAACTAGATTATAGTAGATTTTTCACATTTAACACCTCTAAGATGTAAAAGATACGGTCATGTTTAATCAGTAATATTTTTCAATTCCAGACCACATCTCTCATATTATTTCAACCGCACAAGAATTGGTCTTTTTGAAAACAATTCTTTGGTTTAGCTACAGCCCGAGAAGGTACCTTTCTTAATTTCTTTATTTCATTCATCCTAATGCTCTCAAAAGTGTGTTTTTTTTCAACCTGGACTTCTGCCTTTGTTTTTCTTACTTTGCCTTTGAGATTAAGCATTCATTAACAAGCCCAGTGTGCAAACACTGATTTCTGTTAAGGGATGGCAACCTTATTGATTGTCCTGTTGTCTCTGCTTATATTATATCCTTGCAATATCACTGTGAATTACTTGATCAAACAAACCTTGCTTCTAACTCTTTGGATGGTCCAAAGCATTGAGTATAAATAGCTTCTGAATTCCTCAAGCAGGGAAGAGAAAGTTTTCTTTTACTGAAAGGGCACCCCTCCTATTAGTATTTTGATGAAATGAAAAAAAGTTGCCTGGAGGTGGGCTCCAAGGAGAAGCAGAGCCATGTAAGGTCAGTATGAGGCATATTTGTATTGGAATTTTATTTGTGAGTATCTTCACGTACATTTATCTTGTGACGATTTTAAAAATCTTTGTATGTCTTGCTCGTATGAAGTTAATGTTTTCCTTTATAGTATATGTGAATTTCGCCAAAGTGACCGAAGTCTCAAGTTTTCGCTGGAGCACAATCTATCTCAACCTTTATCCCTAAGCCAATCTAGTCAATCTAATTTGGGAAGTATCTTGAGGCATAAACCTATATAAAACACTCCAATAGACATTGTGAAGTTATAAAAATGATTCAAACTTTTCTGGAAGATCATCATTTGATTCTAATAGATTTAAACAATTACAAATCACATTCACTCTGGTAAGTGCAAACCTCATGATAGCAAGTGGTTTTGGTAAAAGCATGGGGAAGGTGGGTATGTTCTGTCCAGCTGCTTAGGGAAGGAGTCTTGGGGTGGAGGGAGATGGAAAGTCTACCTAGAAGGTAGAGTAGGACTGGGGCAGTTGTGTGTGGTGAGGAAACAAAGTTCAGCGGAGGAACTCTTAGGCAAAGGCACAAAGAAAGACGGGCAGGGCCATTTTGCTAAAGGGCAACAGTGAGCCCCGTGCGTCTGAAATGTATGGTAGATGGGACAAAGGACGCAGTGGGAGTACGTGGTTGGAAAAGCAGCTGGAATCACACTGGGAGCTGTTATAGAAAACTGAGAGATTACATTTTTTTTTTTTCCAGCCAGAAACCACCAAGAGAGCTTCCTGGCAGTGATCCATCCAGGAGGGGAATTCTACCCAAGGGTGGTTAATTTGAGCTGCAATCTTACGAGCATAACCTTTACTTGGTTGGGAAATGGTCAGGGATCTGAGTATTCAGGTCCTAAGACTGTCAGTCCCTTCCTTTGACTGAGGGTCCTGAGGACTCTCAAGTCTTTTTCTCCAGCTCCTGGGGTCATCTGTCCATCTCAGTGGGTTTTGCTTTGGCTGCTCCTTCCTTTTGCCTGTGTCATTATGCTCACCTCAGCCGGGTGCCTCAGCTCCCGAAATGGAGGGACAGGATATTTCTCCCAGTGTTCTTTGCTCATTCATTCTTTCTTTCTTTCATTCATTCGCTGCACAGCACGCTTAGCCGGGCATCAGGCCAGGTACTGCAAAGACAACAAAGGTAAATAAGGTTCCTTCCTCCATAGAACTTGCTGTCCGAGGGGAAGTGAGACACCACTTCCCCTGCAGGGATGCAGCTGCATCTCTGAGAGCGCCAAGGAGAAGCAGACAGGCCTCACCCACACCGTCCAGCGAGTAATAATGAAAGATGCTATGAGGAAGAGGTCCAGGTGCTTGAAACCAGTGCCTCTCAGACCTTACTGTGCACATAGTTCTCTGGGGGTGCTTGTTGCAACACAGATTCTGACTCTGTCAGTCTGGGATGCGGTCTGAGAGTCTGCATCTCTAACAAGCCCCCAGACCACACTTGGAGGAACCGAGGCTCACAGTACGTGACCAGGAGCCCTCGCATGGGCTGAAGGGCTGAGAAGATACCATGTGAGTGTGATGTTTAGGCTGATATTGCAGTGGGGAAAATAGGGCTCCCGTGAGGGTTGTTGATGTGCAGGGTGGTGGATGGAGAACTCTTGAGGCAAAAAAAATGACATGTTCACAGAGGGAAAAAAAGACCAGAAAAGATCCACCTTAGGGCCCATAGAGTAAGTTTCCTAGGCTTGGTGTGATGCCATCCGGAGCCCCAAAGCATTCTGTGAACCTCAAAACGGAACGGCGAGATGGAGCACGTTTTCTTTGATTCTCTGAAATTCAACCCGAGTTTCTTCCTCATTGTTAATTCTCATCTTTTCTTTTCCACTAAGCTTGGGCAAAAGAATATTTTATGTAATTAGCATCAGGAAACCGAGGCCACGTTGCCCATTCCATACTCTGGGTTTTGTTATTGCAAAGGAAAAACCTGCAGCTTTTTCCTTCCCATGTAGGTAAACCCCAGCTCTTCCAATGTGTCTTTCTTTCCTGTGAGGCTCCTTTACTCTTCACACAGAACACTCACAACACTTCTGATATTTCTGGTCACCAAATGTGTATGTGAAGGCTTCCCTCCACAGCTGGGTGTCAGACCAGTTCTGACACCTTTTATCTGGAGATAATGTCAGATCCCCCAGGTTAAGGGCTCAGTCCCACAGGACTATCCCCACCACACACACACACACACACACACACACACACACACACACACACCCCACACACAGAGTCTTCAAATGCCAGTTGCAAGTCCATGTTGTCCCCTGTCCTTCTGACCAACTGGCTATAGATCGGAGGTTCCAATGACACCCTCCCCGGATGTGATTAATTTGCTAGAGCGGCTCACAGAACTCAGGGAAGCACCTATGTTTACCAGTTCATTAAAGAACATAGTAAAGGATCCGGATGAACATCCAGATGGAAGAGATACACAGAGGTGTGCGGGAAGGGGTGGGGCTCCCATGCTCTCCAGGTGCCACCCTCCCAGCACCTTCACATCACATGTTCACCCGACTTGGGAGCTCTCTGAACTCCTTACTTTGGGGATTTTATGAAGGTTTCATCACATAGGCACAAGCCATCATTAACTCCATTTTCAGCCCCTCTCCCTTCTCGAGAGAATGGAGGCAGGGCTGGAAATTCCAAGCTTCTAATCATAGGTCGGTCTTTCTGGGGACCAGCCCTCATCCAGGAACCCACCCAAAGTCACCTCATTAGAACAAAATACACTCCCATCACCCAGGAATTCCAAGGGTTTCAGGAGTCCTGTGTCACGAACCGGGCACAGAAACCAACAACCATTTTCCATGATCTCACAGTCACGTTCCAGGAACAGGGGAGCTGGGATCATGGATTAATGGTGGGATGAGGTGCAGAGGGCAGCAGGGTTCATGACTGTCCTTCTTCGTGTTCATATCACAGCCTCAGGCTTCACTCTGGCCCCTCCTTCCTTGGCCATGAGCATCAATCTTAACAGCACGGGCCTATTGTGATCAGACTCAGCTCACTTCACCTGTAACTTATCACCCTTTGGATTTTATAAAATGAATTTCCATTTGACAGCAGGCTGGACAGCACCATCAGCACTTTATTTTATTTGTAAACCTAAATTGCCAGTATGCATATTGCTGTCCACTTATTATTAATCATGGGCTTATTTCATTCCCTAAATATATTGTAGAGCTCCTTGTAAGCTAGAATCATGTTTTAAATCTTTTTATTTCACTTGTTGGACACAAATAATGGGTCTTAAGGAATTAATTGGTTGGTAGTGTCAATGTGTACATTTCATTTAGTAAAATCCATATAGAGAGTAAAAACTCAGAAAATAAATAGTATAGCTCGATTGTTATAACATCAGCAAGGAAAAAAGGTAGAGGCAAATATAATGAAAATGTTTTAGGCCTTTAAAAATTCAATTCCTACTGCGCGGCCAGAATGTTATGGGATTTAAGTAGCGGAGGTGGGTTTTCATTTTTCGTAGACATTTTAGCCCTATACTGATGCCTTTATTACCTCATGTCTGAATATGTAACACTTTTAATTTTGGCAATGATGACAGCTTCTACAATAGCTGCAGGCTCCAGATTAAACACTGAAAATTCATTTGAGTTTTGCTATTGGAATGAGTTCAACCAAATGAGGTTTACCTTTGAATGCATGTGAAATGTAGGAGCAGTGATCTGTCATCATTGCTTCTCTTGGTTGTCACATTTGGACCACTTAAAGATACACTGTAAATATCAAATTCAGAAATGAATGGTGCGGAATGCAGAGTGTAATTGGCTGGGTCGGGCTGTGCTTTTTCTGGAATGGAATCAGGAAGTTTTGAGCTGAGGGCGTCAATGTGCTGAGTGAAGAGGTGGTTATAGCAGATAAATGTGCAGGCATTTTCCAGAGACCTGGGATTGGGAGCCACATCAAAATCTAATTTAATGATTAACGTGCCTTCGGGCAGTGTCTATGCCTTTTAAATACCCCTTATCACATTACATGGTTCAACTTTTAAACAATTAACTTTCTACCTGCCTGTACTTAATAATACATAATTTGGAACGTAAATGCACTCCATCCTCATGTCAAAGCCGGGAGAGATATTATTTTCTCTATTCAACTGGTGAGGACATGGGTAGTAAGGCAATTTATAAAGGTTACTCAAGACTATATATAGCAGATGCGTAGGTAGAACTAGATTCCAGAACCGTTGCCACATTTTCTAGAAACCTGCCTGACTATGGCTCATGTCTGACTCATCCCCCTGCTGTGTGGACACAGAGAGAACCAAGGGCTCCCATCCTACGAGGCTCGATTTGCAGAAGCCCAGTGGCATTTGTGACTGTCTGGTGGGCTGTGCACTGGCCTGCCCTTCCAGAGGGAAAGTGCAGGAAAAGCCACAGGCACTGAACTGTGCTCTCTGACCCCCAAGCTCCTCCCACCACAGAAAGACTGTCTCTCCAACATGAACATCACACCCCCCCCCCCACCTCAGAAACTGTAGCGTGATTTCACAGCCGGCTGGACGGTCCTTCACTGCATCCCGATGAAAATGGACCAATTCCTCCACAACCCAGGTTGTGCTCTAGCGTAATGACCACCCTGTCACACACGTATCGATCAGCACTTCTGAGAACCACCATTTTGTGGAATGTGTGTCAACCTGGTCGGTGCAGGCAGAATTCTCATCCTCCAGCAACGGAGAAAAAAGAGGGGCAGCAAGTCCCACTAGGGCAATGCTGGCACACTGGCACATCAGTTTCCACTGCCAGACGGAAACGGTGCTCTCCAAAACCGAAAAACGTAACAGGAACATTCTCACAAAAGGGTTAATTTTCATGAATTAATTAAAAAAAAAAAAGAGCAATCGGTGAAAACCAATTAAAAGGACCCAGACTCATAAAGCTGCTGAAATCATGGCCACAAAGAGCACTTTCAAATCTTCAAAGAACATTAGAATTAATGCCCAATTAATTCTCATCAGATTCACGCAAGGTAGGTTTTATAAAGATGCAAAGCAGAGAAATTGAGAGACACGCCCACAACATGCCCGGGAATCATCATGCAAGTCTCAGCCTCTCTAAATTCCAGGCATAGGTGTGCATGCCCCTTCTGAGCTTGGGAGAAGACGAAAGCCCATAAAAGGTGATTACAACACGAATACCTGATGTTTCAGATGTTTGTCATAAACTCTCAAATAAAATCCATCACCCATAAAGAGGGGTTATTGCGGTAAGCCTCTGACAATGATCTGTTTGCCTCGGGTGATGCTATATAGCATGCCTTTGACACTCCGGGTTTTTAGCAGCTTGTGAAATACAATAACCTTCCTCCAGTGAACGGACGGGAGAGTGATTATTTATACACATGGAAGTTTAGTCCCAAAGCAGGAAGGCAGCCCACCTGCTAAGGATGTCAGACTCAGGTGGGTCTTCCTGACAGCCGGGCGTCCAGTGCTTGCTGGCAGCCTGTTAAGGGTACTGAGGGTAGCAGGGGTGAGCAGTCTTTATCGATGGATTATGAGGCAGAAAAGGGCAGCACTTCTTTATTGGCATTTGCCAGTTTCATAACTCAGAGAAAGCAGGGTGTTTTATGAAACCACGGAGGAGAGAAGGTGACTGGAACGAGGTAGTTTGTTGGGAGGAAAATAGGTGCGAGTCTTTAAGGATCACCAGGAAAGGCCATCCATACCTGCCTCCACACCCCGCATCCCCCAGCTCGTGGCAGGAGGGCGTATGGTGCCTGTTGCTTTCCTGGCCCTCGGCCAAAACAGGAGCCCTAAAGCCCCATCTTTCAGGATTTGAAATCTCCTGCTGGTGCGCCAGCCACTTTATTGCTGTGTTTCTAAAAGGGAGAATTCTAACAAAACCAACTGAGTGACTCCCCATTTTCCTTCCTTTTATATCAAGGTGACTAGAGAGGGACTATGATGTTGGGGCTGTCACAATCGGTTCTGCCTCGCTTGTCCTGCCCAAACCATTCCACCCTCTAAACTGGTGCAGCCCCTGAACTGCCATAGACGCTGCTGCTCCCAGGCCTTGGGGGGAAAGTGGGCACAGTGCCCAGGGGGCCAGAACACTGCCTCCTTGAGTAGAAAAGGTATTTCAGTTTTGTTGCAGTTCGTTCAAGCTGCAATAACAGGACACCATAGACTGGGTGGCTTATGAACAACAGACATTTATTCTCAGATCAAGGCTCCGGTAGTTTCAGTATCTGCCAAGGACCCGATTCCTGGTTCACAGATGGCGTCTTTTCTGTGTGTCCTCACCTGGAGGAAGGGCTGAGGGGCTCTCTGTGGTCTCCATTATAAGGGCACTAATCCCATCGTGGGAGCTCCACCCTCATGACCTCATCATCTCCTGATACCAACATTTTGGGGGTTAGGTTTCAACATGAACTTTTGGGGGACACGAACGTTGAGACCATAGCAAGTTTCTCGTGGGTCCTGTACATGCCATGGATAATAGCTAGAACGTAAGCTGTCATTCAGGCCCCTGACAGGATGTGGGTAGACCATACCTGCCAGGCCAACTGGGGAGGTGGGAAGGATTCTGGAGAACGTCTCAGGATAAAATGAGACAAAAATGCACATCTAAATAAAATAACACAATAAAATAAGAGAGGGAGAGAGAGAGGAGAGCCAGCATTTGTACATATGTTTTAAGAACAAAATGAACTTAATGCCTGCATGTAACTCAGCTGAGACAAACTTGCAGCAAACACCATTTTGTTCACAGTGATTAAGATTTTGAAGGATGGCATATATTGTTCTGGGAACAGCTAGGTTGGCAAATTATGAAGCAGCTCTTAAAATCCAGGCCCTTTGCTGGAAGTTGGGATAAAGTTGCTTGCAATAGAGGAGCGGGCACAGGAGAAGGGACAGCCTGGGAGCTTATGTGAGGAGGTCACGGGAACCACGTCCCCTTCCGTAACCCCAAGTCCAAGACGCCACATTTCCCTCTCCAGCTCTGTCTTTTCACTTGAACTCCAGCCACTGATGCAGTCAGTTCTGCTGTCACACGACATATGTGTCCTAACCCTTGCAGCACGTGTCAAATCGGGCAGGCAAAACACAAGGCTTCTGGGGCAATGGGGTGAGGCCCAACTCTCAAACGAGTCATCAGTGACGCATAAAGAAGCTAGAAAACTCATCAAATGTTAGCGGTTTTGCACAGGCTAAATGGCTGAGGATGCACAACGACTACAGTGAATCAGGAGCTTTATTCTGAAGAAGACACATCCTCTGCTTTTGGAAGTGGGTGTCTCGAGGCTGCAGCCACGACTTAAGGTGAGGTGGGGGGAGTGAAGTCTGCACTGTGTGCATCCTGGGTGCTTCAGTTCGGCTGCCTGCAGTTTTCCGAGATCGCGTCCTGTTTTTGGTGGACAAAATTGTCCATAAGCAAACGTGAAATCTGAGAATTCCTGTTGTGCCCAAATTATTCCCTGATGTATCAATTGCACTGGAACAAACCTGCGTTCTCCAGACATTATTGTTTCTGCCAACTCAAAATCTCCTTTGGTTGTTTAATAGCCCTTTGGGGTATTAAAGATGCTAACGGAGCTGATTCTCCCCAACCACTTCCCTGTCTACCCACATGCATGGTCCTGCAGGCCATCACTACAGAGGAAAGATTACGATCCTTCACACAGTTCCTCAGCCTCAAACCTGCTGTTGGTCCACATTTTTCTCTTTCTCATTCCCTATATCCTCATACCGCAGATCAGCAAATCTTGTTGGGCCCTCATTCAAACTATACTTTGAATACATTCCCCCAATAGATATGAT
This sequence comes from Delphinus delphis, assembly GCF_949987515.2. Lineage (NCBI taxonomy): Eukaryota > Metazoa > Chordata > Mammalia > Artiodactyla > Delphinidae > Delphinus > Delphinus delphis. The sequence continues at coordinate 152,031,527 of NC_082684.1, forward strand.
CACATAGCACATACACTGTGTTTATATCCATGTATGTTTGAATATAACCCCCAACCTCTTGTCAGGACTGTAGCTTTCCTCTGGCCATGTTCTCCTCGCAGCCATCAGAGAGTTCTTTTAAAACATGAACCAGAATATCCCATTCCCAAGTAAAATTCTCTCATGGTTTCACATACACTAAGAATAAAATCCAAATTCCTTTCCACAGCCTAAGGCGCCCAGTGGGTCTGGCTCCCCCGCCTGCCTCTCTGACTTCACATTTCCTTATGCTTTCATATTTTGAGAGGATATCAAGCTCACTCCCACCTCTGGACCTGGGAATATTTTTCTCTGCATTGGCTGATATTTCCTTATATTTTCATGTGTCTAGTTTTTTTTTTCACATTACTCAGAATTTGCTCTGTGAGGAGCAAGGGTGCTGAGCACAAGCACATTGGAAAGATGCTAGATTCGAAGGACGAGAAGTCACAGGACTTGAACGCAGAGGTTTCCACAAAGCGAATCTGTGAGCGAGATGAAAATCTCCCCATCACCATTTCTACCTCCAATGCCATCTCCATCTCAGCCCCATCCTTAGTTAACAATTCTGTGTGTGCCCAGTTCCGTTCCACTGTGACAGCCAACTAACTTAATGACCCTTACTAAAAGCTCATAGGTTAATATCTCACCTTAGACATATATGTGGAAAGATAATGCCTTCCAATAGTCTGGCACGTTCCACCCCATGAGGACACAGCGAGAAGATGCCTTCTCTGAACCAAGTGGGTTCTCACCAGACATGGAGTCTGCTTGATCTTGGACTTCCAGCCTCCAGAACTGGGAGAAACACATGTCTATTGTTTGTAAGGCACCCAGTCTGTGGTACTTTATCACAGCCCGAACAGCCCAAGACACAGCCTTATTTGTATCAAAAGCACTAAGTCTGGCTTCCACACACAGGACAGCAGGTGCTCAGCTATGACAAGGCTAGATGGACAGAGCCTGCCCCAACGTGCTACATGCCAAGGGGAGGAGTGAGGATCCAGAGCAGCTTCAGCACCTCTGCCCGGTCAGGGTGTCAGGGCCAGCCAGGAGGCTGATGCTTTCCATGGAGCCTGTGTGGGTGTCATCCTGAGTCACGCAGGGATCTGCTGATTGTGCTGTTACTTCCTGCGTCTTCCCATCACAGCATCCAAACATAGCAGCATAACGGTGGAGTCAGGCAGAATGGACTCCTTGGCTTTCTTGGAAATCAGAGCCAACTGTTAACCGAATGAGTTAACATAGTTTTTCAAGCACTCGTATTTGCACAGTAGTTTCCCTCTGAGGATGTAGAATGTGGATGCGTTTTTAACGTGCCTCATGCGATGAGGGGTGGATTCTGTAGTCTAGGAAACGTGCCTGGGGTTTTACCCATCTTGAAGTGGTCCATCTCTGTATGTCCTCCCTGTTTTATAGATCAAATTCAGTCCACCTGGGTTGAGTAAATGAGTAGAAAACAAAGCCATACGGTGGTTTCTTAAAAACTTTCTCCCCTGGAAATTTGTCAAACCAGCTGTGCATAACAACTTATATTAATCACAATGACTGACTTTTCCCGTAGACTCATTGCTAAATTCCTTGCTCTTCACAGGAATTGGGTAACTAGGTATTGTTTTCTTGTTCCTTTTGTCCAGTCTGACTGTTTCCACTCCCATTGATATTTGCAGATGGATCCTTGCCGCCATAGAAAAAGCACTGTACTAGTACAAGAAGGCACGTTCATCCCATTTCTGAATTTAGCTAACTGTGGGGCAATAAATAAGCAACTTGACTCTTCTGGCTGTAATTCCTTCAACTGTGAAATAGAAAAAAAAAATGTGCAATAACATTCTTTCTAATTGCACTTGCAGCTCTGACATTCTGTGTGTTTTTTTTTCTCTGCCTGTATGCCTAACACTTTACTATTTTAAAATTTCAATCATGATCATAATTCTCCTCTTTCCCAACTTATCCTCACTCACCCTAAGTCAGATGAGCCAAAACAGGGGTACAGCCCTCCTCCAGTAATTCGAAAAGAGTTAACCAAACATAGAAGCATTACTTTGTGCTTCTGGGGATGCTTTCCCTCCTATTAGATGTTCTATATTAAGATTGTTTGTCTAACTGTACTGGTGTAATAGACCTGTCATCCTAGAATTAACTTAAGTCTGGTGGGACCTATTTTATATTTCAGCCTCTTATCTTTTTTGGTGAACTAAGTGCATACTAATCATGACACATTGTTTCCCAGACCTTCCTATCCCCAGAACAGAATAAGTCAGTTACAGCCATTTCCAAAGGAAACGTCACCATTAACGGAAACGTCTTTGCTAAGCAGAAATGCTCACGGGCGTACTTTCACCGCATTTGTTGGCTCTTGGGTACATCAAATAATTATTTGTTTTAATAATAGTTCAGGATATGCTTGTATAAGAAGTACTGTGAAGGAGGTATAGATGACAGGACATATAAAACAGAGTAGCACATAGTTTTAATGTCACTATTATGAAAATGATGCTTTACCTGTAATGAATCACAGTGGAGACACCCTTGGTGAAATACAAAGCTCTTTCTCATTCACCAGATGTCAGTGTTTTAATCCTTTAAGGAAAATGTTCAATGCACATCATATTAGGCACCGTGTAGCCCATCAATTAAAGCCGGTGCGTGATAAAATGACACAGGGCAGACCAAGTGCCAAACCACTATTAACAACTCGTATCTGTGTAACTGGATTCTGGGAATTTGCCTAGCAGCCCTCCACTCATTAAAAAAAAAAACAAAAACTGACTTATTTCTTCAGTACGCCTTGAGTTGCTTGCTCAACTTTCATTTAAAATTCTGAATTCCAGCTGGAGGACACTCAAGGAAATGAGCCATTGGGATGAATACAATTAAAACATGAAGAGATGAAATTATACTACAAATTGCTGAATATTACCAGGCTGACTATACAAAAAATTATGGCACAAATAAGCATAGCAGATTACCAAAAGACAGGAAAAGCACGCTTTTCTTGAATTTGCATTGTTCCTTGTACTTAAAATGCCCACGATTTAGACCTTGAGAACTTTACATTATCTTGATATAAAGTAATGAGGTTTGGGTCCTAATTTAGGGTTGGTTTATACTGCATTGAGAAAATATGATTTGCTTTAAATGTGACTGTTACTGAAACAATACAGCGCAGTATCATTATAGTCAGAGAGGCTCTCGTACTGAATGGGAGGACTCCTTGGTACAAGGCATCTATTGATTTTTCTGTTAGGAATATTAAAGAGTTCTTTGCAAATTTTTGCTTAGAACACAGAAGTAATACTTCTTCAGAGAGTAGAGGGAGGGGGGAAGGGTATTTCCAGAACGGGAGGGGTCTGGACGTGACTTGAAATACGAATGGTGGGTTTGCCAGGTGATCGAGGAGAGGGCGGCTAGTCTAGACAAGAGGGAGTAGCTGGCGTGAAGCCATGGGTGTGGGAAGCAGCAGGCTGGGTCCCAGAACTGAAAATAGTTTGATATTATCAGAGTACAAGGTGTAAGGGAGTGCGGAGATGAAACGACAGGTACAGAATAATGGCCAGTCAGATCATACTTTTAAGGAATTTAGGTAGAGACAAGATAGAGCTTACTATCCTAGTGAGAGTCCACAGTCATTTATTTCTAGATATACCTGCCATTTATCAATATGGCAGTCAATAATTGGAGTCCATAGTGATGTTCACTGACAGATCTGAGAATACTTTCCAGAAGGTTAAAGACAAGTGCTTGATTCCCCCGCCTTTTGTGAATGTTTCCTGGTGACTTGATATTATTTTCGGGTGAAGACAACTTCCCCCGGTCTTTCCCTTGCATCGACCAGAAAAAAGAGAGTTTAAGGTATTTGTATGTGTAGACCAGATGGCTGTATTGACATAGACATAGACGAGGAGTAGACTTCGCAGACTATTGGCTCTGAAATCTTCACCATTATCACAGTGAAAGGATCAATCATTCGAAGTACCTTTATCAAACCTGGCCAGTGTTACCCAACATTTAACCGAATGAGTATAGTTAGCAGCTTTATATAGGGACACGGCCACTGAGTGATTCTGACATGCATTTTGCAACCAGTGGATCCTGGAAGGTATGAGTTCTTAAAATAGTGTCTACCGTGAATTCCTGTGGGCTTCCTTGTCAATTTTTGTTTGCATTGTAACACTGAGGATGATTCTCAGTCACACCCCCCTTAAAATAATCACTGCCCCTTTGCTTGGCTATGAACTAGAACTCTGCATCCTTGGGGGTCCATTAGTCTGTAAGCAAGAGGCGTCCCCATGTTGCTTCTCCATGACTCAGGCGTCCGTCCCTTTGCCCCCTTGCACGAGTCAGGCATTCAGCTACCTACAGAGCCCTGTAGTCCTGTCAGGCACCTCTGCTTTCTTAAGAGACTGTAAATCCAATTAAGGCACATGCTTCTACATTAGGCCAAGGCCAGAGAATAGCTGCATTCCGGGTATTTTCATGGACTCTAACCTGTAGCTGACTGATGTACATTATTTATTAAGAGGTTCACCTAAGAAAGATTCATTGGAAGAAATTCATGGAAAATGGCCTCAGGCATCTAGTCCATCCTGAAATCCAGGGTGCTCCATGTTGGACTGGGAGGGAGCCGCATGACAGGACAGGACCCTTCAGCCTGCCAGCGGCTCTGCACCCGTGACCTCCACCCACAGCTTTTCCTATAAAACTGTGCTTTGGCGTCCTGCCCTTGCCGTACCTTGAGGGGTAAAATCCCTGCTGTGTTTCTGGGGAGGCTGCTCTTGTGAATGATGTTTTTCTATATTGTGTGCTGTCCTTTCTAGGGAGACCAGTTGGGAAAATGTTCCAGTGAACTAGAAATAGATGTGTCTCTCCTAAGTGAAAAAGTGTCTCTTTTCCGTCATGTAATCTCCAAATCATTTGACTGATCATGCTTCTTATTTGTCTTCATTACAATTTCTAGTCCAATCTGTGGATCTCCAATGTCACAGGCTGGACTTAGGCCATTATGGCATACATTTTATGTACTTCTTTCAACATTTTCTCTCCAAACCTTATTTTCCATTGTCCAAATAGCATCACTCACTTTTAAAAATAACATTTAATCCTTATATAATGCATATATTTTTATCTTAAATTTGCTATGAAACACTGCGCTTGATTTAATTCATACATAAAATGTTATTTGTATACATACAAATAATATATAACAAATGATAATATAAAATAATGAATTTATTTTATATTACTATAAATATACTTGTGAGTATTATTTAATTTTTATTATTGTATTATTTTATTATTTATATATTAATAATAATATATTCAGTGATATAATAAACCGCCAGTGATATTTGCTATGTAGAATGATCTCACCATTGAAACTGAATTGAGACTTTTCTGAACCCACTTTTCTTTACTTATATGGATGACTGAGTTTAAGTCGAACAGAAAAAAATTAACCAGACACCTAGCCGTAATGACAACTGACACAACCACCCTATGTCATTCCCCAAATTCCAAATTAAGAGAAGATAAAACCAAATGATACAGGCTTAACATCTGAAAATGGAGATCATGGGAAAGGCTGCTGGTCATTTAAATATTTTTCTGAGATGAAAGGAAGGAAGGAAGCGGGGGAGGGAGGGAGGAAGGATGGATGTGGATGATAGATGGATATGTCAGGTAGATAGATCTGTATACATTTACTATATATTTTTCATTCTTCCATGTCTGTTCCACCAATCAGAGAAAAGCAAATACTCCACAATTTTAAAGTCTTACATACACGATCACACGTGTTCAAATACATACTGCAATTTTGGGGAGCACCAAATTAAAGGTTGGGGGTCTAATCCAAAATCAAAGAAATGGAAATATAATAACTGTCTCAGACAGTGTTTTAGATGTCCTCCGAAGCATAAGGCATAGAAATCATTATATAGTTTCACCCTAAAGTTTAGTTTAGACACCTAGAAACAACAGGGTGTGAAGTTTTGGGGTTCCATGTGTGGATCACATTGATGGTTCCCCATGCATCAAAAAATGGAGACTGCATTCAGAATAGTGAGAATATTGTGGACTCTGGTGGAATTCTCTTTCACGTGCCGGCCGACTCACTTCACTCACATCCATTTCCCCCTGTTATAATCATCTGCGGTAAAGATACAGAAGATTCTGCCCATGACCTTGGAGGTATTACATACAGGGAAATAACATCACCAGGTCCTGGAGTGACTGGGAGAGTTGACCGGTGTGCTTCCTCCCTCCCGCACGTTTGTACCATTTGCTCAGATGAGGTGCGTTGACTCACCCAGGGGTCGGTATTATACTCCTAGGGACAGTCCACAAGGTAGCACTGCAGAAGAAACTGAAGCCATGGAAGAGCTTGCCACACAAGAGATATTAAAAGACAATTCAAGAAGTGCCAAAGAATAGGAAGTATTTATATCATCAGATGCTGGCTAAGTCTGAGAGTTCAAAAATAGACTATTTGGACCTGGAGCAGTGAATGATCATAAAGTCATCATAATTACAACTCTTTGTCAACTGCCACCAAGACCACCAAGTCTGGTCCAAAAGAACTCCCTTAGCGTAGACCACTAACACCCAAAGACCATATCGCCACGAGCACGAGATTACTACGGTAAAGTAAACGAAATAGGATGACTGATCAAATACCAAATATCTTTGGCTTTCTTAATGTCATGTGTCTCAATCATTTGTTTCATATTATGAAGAAAAATAAAAGTTTGATCCAGGTTTTGGGAAATACGTTTTATGGAACATTCATTGAAAAAAAAGTAATAAATACTACATTAAAGTTCTTTTTCTAATTACTTCGGAACAAAGTTAAACTGTTTTCCTTACAGTAAGATTTCTCAGAGTCCTTCATATGTTAATTACATCATTAATCTTTTAAAGGAAGGAAGAAGTTTTCATTGTTTCTCTAAGATAGTTAACCAACCAACACTGTTTTTCAAATTATATTAACGCCTCTTGGGAATAAAGATTCATACAAGCTTTGATAAACACTGCTTTAAAGTCAGGATCACAGCTCCTACAATCATACACCTCGTCAGCTGGAGGGAGCTGATGAGATGGTTTAATCCAAACTCATTTTTAAAATAAAGGAACTAAATGTATTACCCAAGCCCAGGACGATCAGATACACGGATTGGGAGCCTGGCTTTTCCATATGAATGTGGTCTTTGGCAAATTATTTAACTTCTGGTAACCCAAGTTTTCTCCCCATACAGCAGTGACAGTGACATGATTGTGTTGGTGCATAAGGCGCTCAAAACGGTTCCTGGAGCGCACAGTTTGCCAGCAGGTGCTGGTTCCTTCTCGCCCCCATTGTCCCCACATGTCACAGCCAAGGAGAGAGTCCAAATACCCTCACCTGTGTTCTTCTACCTGCTAGATTGTAATTCACGTTCGAGTACGCTTAGAGTTCATAGCTTAAAACTAGGCGCTGGCTTGTTTGTCTTTCTTTCTGAGATAGTGATGCCCACTCAATTGTCCCCCTACACCTGCCACCTTTATACACAGAAGATGACAGATGGGATCTTTCCCTATGCTCCTTGAGAGCTGAATCTCGCCTGGCCCGGGACCATCTCACAAACAGGCTGGCATATTGTGCCATGAATGCCCTTTGGACAGAAATGTCTCTTTCTTACTAACTGGCTGCAGTTCCTTATAAATGCCAAGATTAATATTCCTCTCCAACGGTGTAATGAACCATTTCCCTCTGAGTTAAAGCATTTGTAGGATCTGAGAAGAGTTCCAGGTGACATTAGTTATTAACACCTGTAGGGGAGAAAACAAACTTCCTTCTACCCTCTTAGCCCTTGGGATTGGCCTAAAAATGAAACTGACATAAGACAGATTAACAAGAGAAAAGCATACAAATTTAGGTAATATTTTTACAAGTACATGGGAGCCCTCAGAAGGAAAATGAACACAGAAGAAGCCATTAGGCCCCCAAACTTATGTGCCTTTTACACAAAGAATGATAAATCATGGGGATGTCACAAGACAAAGAGACTTGGGGTAGGGCCAGTAAACTGTGGGACAAGGATTCGGAGATATGGCGGGGGGGTGAATGAAAGATTGGGCTTATTTTTGTAGGTTGCACAGATCCATCGGGCACGGACAAGAGTGTTCTGGTTGTCCTGGTCCAGGGAGGACACTCTTCTCATGGGAAATTTGATGACCTGCTTTATGGTAGAAAAAGGAGGTCAGACAGCACTCCCTGCACCTGCTGATTCTCAAATGCCTTCAACGCAAAATAATCAATATGCCGATTCCACATATTTTGGGGGTAGCGTTTACATCCATTGTCAATTTATAGCTGCTCCAAGCTCTGGGGGGCGGGGTGGTGAAAGACATAGTTCGAGAGCCTTGGCCTATTTTGGGAGCAGGAACTGCCCACCAGGGGTGGGGTGGTGGAGCGTCCAGGGCAGTCGAACTGCTCTTAGAGAGATTGTGCTGATAGCTGGGGAGGTTTAAGGAGCAGTGACATGACCCTAAAAAGATCACACAAGGATCCAACGGAATAAAGATCTGGATAGGTTTTATTAACTGTAGCATGTCAGACAGTTTGAAAAAGCAGGAAAGACATTTGCCTGGAATTGGCAGAAGGAGACATTACATGATGGATGTTACACTAGGTAAAGAGAAAGTCTTAAAAACACTCCCCAAAGTCACATTATTTTTGATTTTTTGGTCAAAAGATGATGTAACAGTGTCTTGAGAGAGCCACAGATGTTCGCAGGATGTAACGAAAGTCAGATAGGCTCCTGGTTCTCATGGAGGAATATTCCGGCCCACATTCTGTGTTCTGTCATCTAATGACAGAGGCTAGAATCTAGCATGCTGCACCAGAAGCAAGCAGGCAACCATAACGACAACCAAAGCGCAAAGATGGAATCGTCGCGCACACTTCGGCTTCGCTGAGGCTGGGGCTTTGGGCTACGGGATGTTGTCTTAGCACGGGCCGCCCTGGCACGATACCAAGGATGGGGGTTCAACTCCTTTTTCTTGTTTTGTTTTTTGTTTTTTGCGGTACGCAGGCCTCTCACTGTTGTGGCCTCTCCCCTTGCGGAGCACAGGCTCTAGATGCACAGGCTCAGCGGCCATGGCTCACAGGCCCAGCCGCTCCGCAGCATGTGGGATCTTCCCAGACCGGGGCACGAACCCGTGTCCCCTGAATCGGCAGGCGGACTCTCAACCACTGCGCCACCAGGGAAGCCCAGGGTTCAACTCTTTATGGCAAAGACAAAGCTGGGGGTTTATACTGACAAGCAGAGTGAGGGGGCCATTGGATGGATGTGAATAAGAGGAGACATGGTGCGGGGAGGATTCTTATTAAACCAGCTCAACAGGATTCTCACCGAAGGCAGGCCATAGGGACCGGGCATCCGGGGTGGGGGATGAAGAATATGATTAGATACAGGGGGTGATCAGATGCCGGGGGTGGAGGGATTCTTGATAAAGTGACTTAGCAGAATTCTTGCTAAGGCCCAGCAGGGATGGGGGCCAAGGTGGAGGCCCCGCTGAGAAGAGGCCCAGAGGCCCTGACTCTCCTCTCCTTTGGTCTAGGAGAGGGTCTGTATCATGCCCAAGCTTGGGATGAAAACTTGACCCGGAGGTCCCAGGCTGCCCTCCTGATGCTGAAAAAACTGAAAGGTCCCCAGAACTTGAGTCCCTGATAATAATACTGGGCCAAGGGACTCCTCACCCAAAGAACTCTCCGGATGACCCCTAACTGCTTTGCACTTTTTTTTTCTAACTTTTAATCTTCTACCTAAAGTAGATTTCGGACAACTCCGAGTAGGTTCAAACCCATCGTTCCTGCGAGTCCCCCCTCATCCTCCCCCCATCTTCATGCCTGAATTAAGACCTCCAGCTCTTGGGTCTGTTATCTGAGCAAAAAGTCTTGCCAATTTTAAAAGGCTATGACCTTTTAACAGCCATTTCTGCTGTTTTCTTCACATTTTCTAGTTTCTCGCCTGCTTCCCCTGGATCCGATGCTTGATTTGGACACAATTCAGTCTTCCCTCCTTCTAAAGACAGCTGCTGAATGAATGCTTCAAATTTAAATTCTGCCTTTAGCTTACACTTCTCCTGCTTCCTTAAAAAATTTTTCTAGAAAGCATATACAATATATCCTGCGGTGGACTAACCTGTTTTTTTTCCCTCTTAATCCTTTGACCTGCAGCAGAAAATTGCTTCCAAGTGAGAAATTTCCAAAATAGTTACATTTAAAAATAATACTTTTAAAATACATTTGTTGCAGAAAAGGCACTGAAAAACCCAAAATCATCAGGAGAAAACTCCCTCGGGTTTAAATCTTTTGGTGACTAAAGCAATTTGCCTCAAAGGGTTTTTAAAGCAGATCTTATGCAACTTAAGGACCCTAGATAAGTCAGGCTGGAGAAGGCAGTGAGCTTCCTGTTCGGTTTTGGTCCCTCCCCGCCGATGTGCTGAGTGGTTTACACACTACACTTCATCAATTCTCCCAACCATTCTGGAATAGTCCCAGTTTACAGAAGAGAAAATAGAGGATGTGAAATGCGACTCAAGGTGCTCAGGGCCACCCAGCAAATAAGACAAGAGGCTGTCGTCCAGGGACAGAAGTAGTGCTTCTGAAGGGCAGCTGCCAACACTGTGCACTCTGAGTTACTGGGAGATGCGGAGTTACAGTAGGATTCTGGAAACTGGGGTTTGGGGAAATGGGGGATCTCAGAAATCACTTAGTCGCGAGGTTTTCAAACTATGAGTGCAGAAGCCTGAGGCCTCAGTTTACAAATGGAAAAGGGTCTGCAGCACAATTCATGTGAAAACTATTGACTTGTCCCCAAACTCACACTTTCCATGTGGGGAGACAAGGTCAGAAAGGCTCCTGGGATTGCTTCCAGCTGTGGAGGGAGACTTCGGGGCTGATGCTCTTGCCACCACACTAAGACGGTACACGATTCATTAAAAATACGTTTGAGGGCTTCTCTGGTGGCGCAGTGGTTGAGAGTCCGCCTACCGACGCAGGGGACACGGGTTCGTGCCCCGGTCCGGGAAGATCCCACATGCCTCGGAGCGGCTGGGCCCGTGAGCCATGGCCGCTGAGCCTGCGCGTCCGGAGCCTGTGCTCTGCAACGGGAGAGGCCACAACAGTGAGAGGCCCGCGTACCGCAAAAAAAAAAATAATATGTTTGAGATCAGTTTGGTTTACAGATTTTTGAGCTTCTAGTTAAAAAAAAAAGAGGAAAGTGTGATGTGCTAAGCATTTCTCCAACGGCAAAATCCCCTGGAGGCAACCACGGACACTGAGATAAAAAGTGGCCCTCAGTCTCAGGGCCACTCAACAGAACGGTGGACTGGGCCCTACCAGGAGGACACCTAGTGGGCCTTCCACTGCTACAGGAAGCCCTCAGCACTGCCAGGCACTGGGGTACAGTAGCTGGCAGGTGAAAATAACCATCCAAAGTTCACCAAGAGAAAACCTGGAACCCAATGCAAAGTAAAATCCTGTTCTGGCCTATTTAGAGAAAAATACAATGTCTCAAGGACTTTCAGTGAGAAGCAGGGAATCGTGGAGAGCAACTAGGGAGAGGAAAACTCCAAGATAATCAGAAACCCTCTTTTGCATGCGGATTTTAGAGTAAAATCAACAGCTTTAATTGGCCCCAGACGTTAATAGGTAGCCAGGGGCAAACTATGGAGCACAGATGAAGAAAGCTCTGTGTTCTGTAATAGAAATATTTTGCTTCAAGTGTTGAACTGCTGTAAGCACAGCTGCAGATGTGGAACGGCTGACGGTTTTCTTTTGCTTGTCCTGGGGCCGCCCCTTCAGCTCTCTCTGTTACAGAGGACTTTTCCTCCTCTTGGTGTCTTTTAAAATCTAGGAGGGGATAGATCCAATTTTAAAGATGTTTCCTTGGGCCAGCTTTAGAGACAAGTAAGCAAGGTAGGGCTGGAGGGTCCACCTGGGCCTGCAACGGGGAAGGAGGTGGCCCAAAAAAGTACCTAAACAGGCCTGACGGGCCCTGTTCCCTGCCCCATCAGCTGTCTGTCTCCTCTGCTGCTGGCAGCTGATCCCAGCCCCCTGCGGGGACACAGCCTTTGCCCAAATCCGCATTTATCTCAGACTGACCTTGGAAGTCAATTCCTGTGGAAGGGCTACTTGAGAGCCGGTTAATGACTTACTCCTCCCAAAGTACTTTTCATTCGCATAAGAAGTTTTCCAAAAACCATAAATCCTTTCAGACCTGCAAAAGAATAAGTCTATAATGCTGGAATTTCCCCCAGTGAGACCATCTGTGAAGGAAGAGAAAGAGAGATTTGGGGAACAGCTAGCTTCCACAGGGCCTCTTCTCAAGGTCGGCGTATTGTCCCAAGAAGTCCCGTGTCGTGCAGCCCCGCACGAGACTGCTGTCACGCAGCCGTGCAGTAGGTGCCCATCGAGAGAGCGTCCTGCTGCCGGGGCCCCAGGTGCACCGCCCAGGGGTCAATGCGTGTACAGCCCTGCTCTGCCCTTGGAGCTGATGCCCAAGTATAGCTTCTGCCAGTGCCCTTTCAGAAGGCGTGGCTTTCACCCCCGTGGGAAAAGAGCCATGTCCTGCGGTCATCATCAACAACGATATCTTCCCCCTCACTGTTCCTAAGCAGCTCTCAGGCAGGGCACGCTTCCCCACCAGCCGTGGTCCTGAGCCAGCAGCCCTGCACGTGGAGGGATGCAGAACACGCCAACCACCCCCCAACTATGCTGATCTGACGTATTATTTTGAGTTAAAGGTTCTTGAAAAACAGCAGGTGCAAGTAGGGCCCTCTGACCTCCTCCTCCTTCCTGAAAGCAGGAGCTGAAACTGCCGAGTGAAAGGGCACCCCCTGTACCGGGAGGAAGAACAAGCTTGGAAAACGAGCCCCATCTTTGTAATGACTAAGTCACCGTCAACTGCCCTGGCCTGGACCCATTTCCCTTGTCAGGTTTTCACAATTACTATTCTTCGTCCAAGCTGGCATATAAGCGTTCAGCTCTCACTGCTTCTTTCCTTGTGAAGGCTCCTGTGTCAAGTAAAACATATTCAATAAATGTGTACGCTTTTCTCTTGTTCATGTGTGTTTTGTTCATGAAGCCCCATCTAAGGACCAAGAAGGGTAAAAAGAAAAAGACTTTTTTCCTTCCCTACAAATGGTTAGGGTGGAACCCTTTCCCTCAGCTCTGCCGCAAAAGGCATCCACATCACAGCAGCCATTCCCTTGATTTTGCACCATCCATGAGTGAAGGGGAGAGACCCTGTTTGGTGTCCCCCGTGGCAGGACATCACCCGCAGGGTGGCTGGGCTCAGTCTGATGCCCTCCAGCCCCACTCCAAGCTCCCCTTCATTTACAAAGACAGCACACACTGGAGCCCTCACTTCCCCCTCTCACACCCGCGTCTAATCCACAGCAAATTCTGCCTAACTTCCAGAACACGTCCACGGTCTGCCTGCTTCTCATCTCTGCCGGCACTCTCTGGTCCACGCCACCGCAATGTCTTGTCAGGATCACTGCACGGCCTCCCAGCTGGGCTCTGGTTATGCCCTTGGTCCCCACGGTCTAACCAGTGAGTTCAGATCATGCCAGTTCTCTACCCGAAATACCCCATGGCTGCAAGCCCCCTGTTTCCCCTAAGACCGCATTTCCACCGACATCCTCACTGGCTCCCGCCCTTTGCACTTGCTCTTCTCTCTGTCCACCTGGAATGTTTTCTCCTGGGATTCACTCTGCTCAGGACTTTGCTCAAATGTTATCTCCTCTCTGGGTCCTCCTCCTCCTCCTTGTTTAAAAGGGGCCCCTCCGCCCAGCAGGAACCCGGCAGCAGCCTCTGTCCTCCTTCTGCTTTTTTCCCCCCGTAGCACTTACCTTCATCTAATTTATTACACATTCCATTCATCTACATCATTTCTGACTTTAGGTACCAAAATGAGAACCCTAGAAAGGCAAGGATTTCTGGGTGTTTTGCACTGCTTTATCCCCACTGCCCAAGAAAATATGTGATACTGAGTCAACATTCAGTGACTATTTATCAATCAACTGGTTGAATGAAAGGGCCAGCAAAGTCAAGCTCTCGGCCCTTTTCCCTGTGGGCCAGCCCCCCAGTTCCTGTCTGTGTACCTGGGTCTCCCTCTGGCAGAAGCCTCCACGTGGATGCAGCCTGGTCCTGCGCCCTTGAGGAATGCGTCCGCTCTGTCCACGCAAGGAACCTCATGGCCTTGCACGGCCCGTCCACGATTGAAAGCAGCCATCAGGACCACTTCATCTTCCATGCAAGCAATTTTATCAATGTAAATCTCCATCATTATCAGAAAAAGACATTAGGAGGAGGACATTCTGTTTCCTGAATTACCCAGGATTAGATTTTAAAAGTTCATTTATTATTAAACCAAGCTACCACAAGACAGGACTGGCTTATGGAACACTAAATGATTCAAAAAGATTTTTAACCCATGCATCCTTTAAAAAACTCAAAATTAAAAACACTGTGAAACTCTTTTCAAAGAAATGAAAGAGGAGTATAGATGCCATCTGCTTAAAACATTGGAATTAATTTATGACTTTTTAAGGTAAAGGTCCTCTGTATAAAGGCATATATTGGGGGTAACTGCAAAAATCTCTGAAACGCAGTTGTGTTTATCTACCCTCAATGACTAAACGTGCTGGAAGCTTGCCCACAGGAAAGGGAGCAACCAATTATCCGTTCCCCCTGCCGGGCAAGATTATAGATCACTCTTCAGTGCATGGGTGCCTGTTACAGGCTGTGGTGCCACTGGCTTTAACACATAAAAATCAGCAGTGAGTTTAGTAAGGCCTGCCTGTCAGAGGACAGCTGGGCATCCTTATATGACTGAAGGAAGCCCAGTTGTTCTAGAGAGACAGAGACACTAAATATGGTTGGACTGTAAAAGGAAATGGCCTTTTAGCAGTGACCCTACAGGGCCTACACCAGCATACTGAAGGCATGTTGATAGCACCATCATGCAGAGGCACGGGGATGGCGTACAGAGTCAACATGAAGACACTTGGCCAACACGGAGAAGGCCGCCTCTCACACCGAGCCTGGGCCTCAGCGCAGAAAGGCGCCCACCCTCCCTGCCCTCCGCTCCTCTGACTTCATGTGACCTGGGGTCCCATCACCTAGGCAACCTCCACAAGCTTAAACAAGCATTAGAAAGTGAAGTCTCCAAGCCGCCTCCATCTGAAATGTTGCAGCTGGAAGAAAGCAACCTAATCTCTCAACTGAATCCAACCTTTAAAATCCCATGAAATGCTTAATTTGGTGAGACCCGTTTGTGTGTGTAGCCACACCCTTGGACTGAGAGAAAATGGCGCAAAACAGAATGGCAGCTTCAGCTCTCAGAACAGTTTGGGCGTAGCGCTCCTGCACAAACAGAATTAATATTGTTCAGTGCGCTGCTTGAATCCAAAAGAAGCTGACCAGATTCTGAAATTACTGATCTTTAGAAATGTTTTAAAATATTTCCTTCATATCGTTTATGATTTAATATTCCACCATAGCTACCAGTTCAATGGTAGACTGAATCCTTAAGAGATTATACAAACCTCCGGACTTCCCTGGTGGTGAAGTGGTTACGAACCCGCCTGCCAATGCAGGGGACACAGGTTTGAGCCCTGGTCAGGGAGGATCCCACTTGTCACGGAGCAACTAGGCCCGTGGGCCGCAACTGCTGAGTCTGCACTCT
The DNA here is from genome assembly GCF_949987515.2 of Delphinus delphis. Lineage (NCBI taxonomy): Eukaryota > Metazoa > Chordata > Mammalia > Artiodactyla > Delphinidae > Delphinus > Delphinus delphis. The sequence continues at coordinate 152,047,282 of NC_082684.1, forward strand.
AGAGCCCAAGTGCCACAACTACTGAAGCCCATGCACCTACAGCCCGTGCTCCACAACAAGAGAGGCCACCGCAATGAGAAGTCCGCGCACCGCAGTGAAGAGTAGCCCCCGCTCACCACAACTAGAGAGGGCCAGCGCGCAGCAACGAAGACCCAATGCAGCCAAAAATAAATAACTAAATTTATAAAATACTTAAAAAAAAAAAAAACCACCTGGAGAGGCTTTCAGGAATCATGTCCGATAACGAGAGAGATGATAAATAGGATGGATAGGTAAATACATACATACAGAGGACGGATGGATGGTTGGACGAACGGACTGGATGTATAGATGATAGATAGATGAGATAGACAGATAGACAGGCATAGATGGATAGGTAGGTAAGTGGGTAGGTAGGTAGGACATAAAGGACCTACAAGGATGTCAGACACCTGCCTGCACTGTCATCCTCCAAGTGGAAATTCTCACCTCTCTCTGCACGTCTCCTGTATATTTACAATTCTGTGCCTGACCCCTGTCCTTCCTTTTCCCAGAACGCCTTGCCCTTTCACTGGTTCCCTGAACTTCACACTTACAGTCTCCTCATTCTTCAAGACCCAGCTCAATACAAGTCTTTCTCTTCACCTGCAAGCAAAATTATTTATCTTTTTTCTGCTCCATAATACTCTGCAAATATTTCTATCACGGCAATGAGCATACATTAAATATTCACTTACAATTGTAAATTAAATTTTATATCTTTAGGAGATGTACTGAACGAAGCACGATATTAGGTTAACGATTTAATAGGTATGATCATGCTGCCTTTGATCATCTTGCCCACACCTGTTCCCTGGGTACCAGCTTAACGACACAACTGCCTCTATGCATTACATGTGCATGTTCCTGGAAAACCTCAAATCGCCTGTGTCTATGTAACTTGTTTTAAATTCATTAGGTAACCACCATTAAACAGTCATTATATGGTGCTGTATTTTGTATATTTTTGGACAGATTGAAAAGCAAATGTTATTTTATTCACTTTCCAGCTTCAAGAAGCCTGGCATACAGTGAGTGCCCCATGTGTTTGACATGCACCACGAAAACTTGAAGATCATTTGCGGATCTGAGAACTCAGCTTGATCTAAGACAACCCAGGAGTTATTTGGCTGTCCTTGAAATGCCCTGCTTTGTTTGATAGCAAAAGCAATTTTCCACATCCCTTGAAATACTGTTTGATAGCGTCTTAAATCTCTCTCTCTGTCTCTCTCTGTCTCTCTGTCTCTCTCTCTCTCTCTCTCTCTCTCTATATATATATATATATACACCAATTATTTAGTACTGCTATTAAGATTAAAAAGCTAAATGGTGACTTACTCTCTAAAACGTGCAAATGTCGGGCTTCCCTGGTGGCACAGTGGTTGGGAGTCTGCCTGCCGATGCAGGGGACACAGGCTCGTGCCCCGGTCTGGGAGGATCCCACATGCCGCGGAGCGGCTGGGCCCGTGAGCCATGGCCGCTGGACCTGCGTGTCCAGAGCCTGTACTCTGCAACGGGAGAGGCCACGGCAGTGAGAGGTCCGCGTACCACACACACACACACACACACACACACACAAGTGTGCAAATGTAAGAACCTTCCATGTAGTTCAATAATATAAGTGTATTTGGGGGGATTCTATGAGACTGGTCACAGTAACTGCATTATTTCAAGTTTCTAGTAACAAAACTCACTTGCATGCCACCTGTATGTCAGGTTGAAATTCCTCAAAAGCCAACAGGTTATCTGGATATCTGTGTTAAATCACCTGAGAGATGTTTAGACTGCATTTTGCCTAAAGACATATTTCAAGAAGAAAACTGCTTGGGAAAGTTCTAAACAAGGTATTCAAGAATCTGGGAAATTGGACCCTCCTTCCAAGCCCCGCAGATGGTCCTGCAGGGAGACTGGTGCCCGTCTTCAGGAAAGAGGGGCTCACGTTCCTTTGGGTGGGGACGCAGAGGGGTAGGAGAGCTGGCACCTCCTGGCTGTGCAGAATTTCTCCTGGGCCTAGCTGGCAAGTAGCCTCCATTCACTCCTACAGAAGGCATCTGTTATGTGTCAGCTGTGAGCCCCGGAGAGTTCATCTTCAAGTTAAAGTCTGGGAGACGTGAAAAGAGAGAATCCCCAAGACAGAGTAATTTGGCCCAAGTTTTGAGACAAGTATTGGCATGTAAGGTATGCGTAGCTGAGTGTCAGGAAGTGACTCAGAGATAACGGCCATGCTGCTTATGAAAGGTCTGAACCCTGGATGGAGGCAGGAAGCTGCAAAATATTCTAAGACTCAGCACCATGGGAAGTGTTGCTGGGGCCACGACCCATGGAACAACCTTTCCAAAGTGGTCTCCGTTCTTGGGCAAATCTAGAAATGAGCTTTCCCACTCATGCTCTGCAGTTGAGAGTGAAAACTATCGGGCCGGACCATCTGTTTTTAACCTGGAGCTGCACAGCGCTTGTGTAGTGAGGGCTCAGAAGCTGCTTTTCTGCTCTGTTCCATTTCGTCTCCCCATTTGATGGTCTTTCCTTGAAAAGGAGGAGAGGGCATTGGCTTTATGTAGGGGTGGGCATGCTTGTGTGTTTGCACATGTGTACGGAGCAGTCTGGGTGGTGCCCTCCTGCATGTGCAGGGCAATGGGGAGAGCCTGGACTCAGCTGCTGGAAGGCAAAGAACACGGAGTCAGGCCGACTATGAATGTCCCCCAAACAGCTCCACGTGTCTTTCCTCACCAAATCCACTGGCCAGTTGTGTCAATCAAACAAGTCGGTAAGGAGCCACCTGTGGTCATCGACTCAAGGTAGTTATGTTATTTAGAGGAAATAGTCATAGAATATATGTCATTAAAATTTAAAATGACCTGAGTCGTAGCAGTAATAATAACAATAATCCTAGCTCACTGTTACTGAGCTTTTATCTTGCTCCTGGCATGTTTCCAAGCTTCTTACATTTATCAGTCCATCAACCTCTCAATGACCCGATATTAGTTTTTCAAGGCTGCTGTAACAAAATACCACAGACTGGATGACTTAACAGAAACTTATCATCTCCGAGTTCCGAGGCTTGAAGTCTGAGATCATGGCGTCAGCAGGGTGGGGTCCTTCTGAGGCTGCCAGGGGGAACCTGTTCCTGGCCTCTCCCCCAACTTCTGGTGGTTTGCTGGCAACTCTTGTGTGCCTTGGCTTGTAGACACATCATCCCAGTCTTCGCCTCCATCTTCATTTGGGGTCTCCTGTCTGTGTCTGTTTCCAAATTTTCCCCTTTTATAAGGACACTGGTCATATTGGATCAGGGGCCACCCTACTGACCTCATTTTAACTTGATGACCTCTGCAAAGACCCTGTCTCCAAATAAGGTCACATTCTGAGGACTTTGACATATGGATTTTTTGCGGGGGACACAATTCAACCCATAACAAACATTATGAGATAAATTCTAAAATTGTTCCCAGTTTGCAGATGTGGAAACTGAGGCACAGAGAAGTTATGCAACTTTCCCCAGTTAAAAGATAATGAAGTGGCAGAGCCTGTCCACCAATCCAGCTAAATTGTACACTGAGTACTACTCTCTCCAAACCCCTTGTTGGTCCAGGGATTAGGATTTTAGAAAATTGGCCAAGAGAGAAAAGGTTTATCCTAGCTAAATTTCTCATCTTTTGAGATCAAAGTTAGAGAAAATAAACTGAGGCTGTTTGAAGATTTTGAACTTAATGAAACATTGGTCTCATTTAATATTATTTTTATGTTCTCTTACTGTACCCCATAGTAACTACTTTAAAATGGTTAAATTTGAATAGGGATTCCTATTCTGGGTTTGTGTATGACTTAAGATTTCTTATAGAATTGAATATCGTCTCAGTAATAAGGCTGTGGTCTCTCCCTCTCTCTCTCTGTCTCTCCCTCCCTCCTCTCCTTTTTTCTTTATTTCTTTCTAGAGTATCTTAAAATGTAAGAGTCGGGCCAATTTCATATATTCTAGTTCTGGGGCTTAGACATAATTACCAGATACACAAATTTGCTGTTTCACTAGTTTATTTATGCCAACTTGGGATAAACACAGGAAAAAATGAAACAATAAGAAACACTAGGGAGTGTCTTTCAAGTTGTGCATGAGAAGCCGTACTCTGTGTGCCTTTCAAACAACTGATGTTAGGGATAAATTCTCCTGCTGTGTCTATCATTCCCAAGGAGAAGAAAGAGCCTGTTGACTCTTCCTGAGTTTTTTTGTTTTTTTATATGTTGTTCTGAGTCTCATTCAGTAATCCACGGTCGGTCCACAGGGTCAAGAAGAAACCGACTTCCTGCCAATCCTCGGAGTGATTTCCATTTTTCCCCTTTTCTGTGACCTCCTTGTCTTTTACTGCATTTTAAGCACATCTTACCCACTCTGAGCTATTCCGCAATGATGCAAAGCTTGTCTGAGGAAGCAAGCAGGCTTTGTTTTGCAAATAAACCAGGGTACCTATAGCCTGCGTTCTGTTGGATGTTCTCTAAAATGGGAGATTCTATTTTTAGACTGTGTGGTGAGAGCCACCCATTCCATCTCTATTAGATGCCAGAGACAAATTACAGAGTTATTTTGAGGGATGCAAAGACAGTCTCAGAGATCAGCATGAGAGGCATTGCAGGAAAGCTTCTGATTTCAAATCTCAGCTTAAGCATTTGCTGTGCTGGTCTCAAGTCCTTCATTTTTCCAGCCGCTGAGGGGAGATGAAATCTTTCCACCATCAACTGTTTCTCTCATTCATATTCTCAAATCCGGAGACAGACATTGAGACAATGGACTTGAGCAAACCTGCCTTCCACAGACTGAGCTGCTTTTTCCAGCCAGATTCACAGCTCTGAGATCCTATTAATAGGTTTCACATAAGCGATCCTGAACTAAAAAGACAGCGCCGCCTTAGCACCGTCCTTTAGTTGGTTATAATTTGGACTTTTATCCCGCCCCTGCCCCACCCATGTGTCCATATCACATATTCACCCCGGTCGTTTCCTTATTCTTCCTACCTTTTTTTTCTCAATCATATCTTATTTGATTACATGCAATTCAGTTACTCAACAGAATTCACTGTGTTCATAAATATCTTCATTGTTTGCACAGAGTGGAACAGGAAGCAAAATGGATCACATACTTCTTACAAGCTCATAAGAAGCAGTTGATTTATTCTAATGCATAGTCTCTTTCCAATGGGAGCAACCATCTTATTCCAATTACCAACTTAATGCAGTGACTCACAAAATGGGAACTTCATATAGCTATGAATTAGAATTATTTTAAAGGATTATCATAATAGTGTATTTTGTAATAAAAATGTTGACATATTTAAGAGTGGTTCACTGGATACAAAACAGATCTAATTGCATATCCTTAACTAATAATCTCATTAAACGTGGTTATTTTAATGTTTCCCCCTAAAGTTACAGGCAGCTGTGGACAGTCAGATTTAATAATCTAATGTTCTTTTCCTGAATAGGATGTAAACTGTGTCTGTCCTTTGTCTACTGGTAAGCCCCTAAACAGCACCCATTAGAATCTAAAATTTCATGTTAATGATGTTATTCATTAACATACATCTTTTAAATGAATGCCATTTTAGATATGCAAATACATGGGTTAGCTCCAAGACAGAGTCAAGAACACACATCTTGATAGCCAACTGAACGGTCCATTCCACTAGAAAGTGTCATGAAAATCCTCTCAAGCTAGTGCACACCACAGTCAGAATTCAAGGAAGCGTTTTATCCCTTACTCCTCCTCCAGCCTAAGTCAGCTCACACAGAAAGGACAAAAATGCCATCCTGCACGGTGGGGTCCAGCTGCTCTACTCAACAACTCCGTCTGGAATAACTGATGATTGTTGGCATTGGACCAAGAAGAAGGAAGGGAAAAATAACAGTTAGAGGTGCTCTTAATCAACTTTACGGTTTTGCCCGATCTTTAAATATGCATTTTGGGTTTTTTTCATGTTGATAAAATGGACAGTGTCTGCAAAAGAAAAAAAAACTCATCCATCTTTCTCCCTAAGATGAATCTTTGTGAGGTTTTACATTTTGCCCTCCCTAAGAAAGGAGAACCAAATAGGCATAAGATACGTTTTCATTCTGTGTTTTAAACACGACATTTCACATTTTTCACTATCAAAATAACCATCTTCCAAACATGGGTGATTTTAAAGATTCAAAAAAAAATGTAGTGCTTGAATTTGCCAAATTTTAGAAGTTGTGTTAAGATTCACTTGTAATTTCCTAGTATTTCACTTTGATGCTGGGAGTGCGGGGATGCCTGAATTCAGCAGGGTGTTCTCCGTGCTTCATGAGTGGAGACAGTCGTAGGGGAAGGCAACTTGCCAATATTATGCAGCAAACCGACAATAAATCCACGACTGAATCTTTCCTCAAAGATTTACGGAAAACGTCTTCTGGAGGAATCCCTGCCTAAGCGCACATGTTTCTGATGCACAGACAGCTGCAATTTTCGTGGGGGCATGTTCTCCGTCATGCTCAGGGGCCTTCGTGCACAAAACCAGGCTCTGTCTTACAGACAATCAGAAGCTTCTCTATTCAGTGCCGCCAGCTGACATTCTCTAAGTCATTAGCTTTTCTGGGTCAAACACATCTCATTGACTTGGAAGCACCTTGGCCATCAGAGATCAGGCCCCTTCAACTGTGCTCCATCATTACAAGCTTTCCCGGGTCATTATTTTCTGACCCTTGACCCGTGAGTCTGTGCAATTGTGATGGAGAGGAACTTTGTTACCAATATCAGGTGATTTATTTATATTGTCCTCCGGGTCGAGAGAGAAATGATGGTTTCCTGGTTAACCTTTGGAGTTTTAAGCATGCGATTTAAGTCTGATGTTTTTGTTTCTGCAGTTGAGGCCTTGAGCTGGTTGCTTCTGTGGGCCTGTGCCGAGCCCATCTGTGAATCGGAGACAGAGGTCTGCAGCCCGTGCTACCCTTGTCCTGATGCCCGTGCTGGAGTTCAGGGTAAACACCAGGACCTCCCAGCTTAGGAAGGATGTGAGGGAGCTCACCTGTGCTTTCTTCTACTGGGGGCCCCATCAACAAGAAGGAGGGAGGCCCTTGAAAGTCTCCACACAGACCATCGGTGCCCGCAGTGAGAGTAAAGCAGTGCTAAAAGTTCTCACCATGAGGGAAAATACGTTTTGTCTTTTTCTTTCTGTTTTTAATAACTGTACAAGGTGATGGATGTTAACTAAACTTCTTGTAGTAAACATTTCACAATATATGTAAATCAAATCATTATGCTGTACACTGTAAGTTTATACAGTGATGTTTGTCAATTACATATCAATAAACAAAGAAAAAATATATATACATGATTTCTATCTTTAAAAAAAAGCAGTGGAAGAGGACTGTTTGTTAGTACTCTGCCTCCCTCTCTCATTTGCCCGCCACACACATCTCAGGGTGAGACAGTCCTACGCTCACACGTTCCGGCCTTGCCCTGGGTCCCCAGGCCAAGCAGCTGGCCGCTCAGGAGAGCCTCACAGGTCCGGTGGCTGTGAGGTGCCTATGCAGTCACTGCCTTCAGTCCAAGGCCACTATCCACTTGGTTGCTTCCAAAAAGACCCTTATTGCTTGACATGTCGTGTGGAGATTGAAACTGAATTTTATCAGATACGAAACGAAACCAGCTTTGTTTCAATCTTGATAACCCCCAAAGGGTCTGGCAGCAATGAATTAATACCTTTAAGCCTTCAAGTTCACTTTTACTTAGATTTTCCATTTTAAATTGTTCTCAAAAACCCTATTTTTTCCCTCCGTCTCTCTATAAGAATATTACTTCTTCTATTGATCCATTTTTCCCTGAAACATAATATGGAGGGAACTGATATTTAATCATAGGGCTGATGTTGTAAGAATTTAGTTAATATTTATAAAGATATTCAAAGATAAGATATCCATTTGAATACTAAGCATGCCTCAATTATTATGCAAGATTATCTTTAAGATGTTTTCAATTGACACTTTACAGGTGTCTACTGGAGAAACACAAACCCGTATTTGGAGGCAGTTTTGTTGTAATCCCAATGGGAGACATAATCTTTCACTCTTGTTTGTTGGAAGTATTGAAAGTCAGCGTGAACTCCCTCTCTCTTTTAAGAGGGCAACTTTCTAGGCTTCTTGGAGAAGAGAGAAGCTCATACAAACTGTGTACTTTCCTGGGAGAATTTTTCCAGGAAAAATGACAGGGATGTAAGCTTTCCTTAACAACTAACTCAGAAAAGTTGAGTGAAACCAGTGCCTCTCTCCTTCCTCTTGGACCCATTGAGTATCTTAATTAATACGTGCCCCCAGTGAATGTACGGGTAAAATGCTGCCTGTTTAGACGCTTTAGTTTAATACAACAAACTGTATTGTTATATATCAGCTCGTATTACTGTGAGGTCTCTAAACAGCAACAGCCATCATTGGTTATAAAATAGGATATGGGGGCTTCCCTGGTGGCGCAGTGGTTGAGAGTCCGCCTGCCGATGCAGGGGACACGGTCCGGGAAGATCCCACATGCCGTGGAGCGGCTGGGCCCGTGAGCCATGGCCGCTGAGCCTGCGCGTCCAGAGCCTGTGCTCCGCAACGGGAGAGGCCACAACAGTGAGAGGCCCGTGTACCGCTAAAAAAAAAAAAAAAAAAAAAAAAAAAAAAATAGCATATGGAACAGGACTGCAAGGCGTTGATTTTGGTGGGAAGGAGACAGGTAATGATACTTACCGTCATTCAAACAGGAGTCATTTTAGAGAGGTGTGGGCAAGGAAGAGTGAGAAACCAGGTAAAAAAAAATATACAGGAAGAGTGAACAGAGGTTGTGATTGCAGATGTTTATTTCCTTCTTTATCTGTTCAGGAAGAGATTATTGAGGGCTTACTTTGTATCCTGCACTATGTTAGGTTCTGGAAAATAAAAAGAGAAAGAGAGAACTAAGTCCCTAATATTAAGGAGTCCACCTACTGGTCATTGGGACAGATGTAGAAACCCAGGGGCCAAGTTAAAGTAATATAGGATTATATACAGACCATGGCAGGTTAACAGAAAAGTTGAGGGGAAGGAAGGAAGGAAGGAAGAAAGGCAGGAAGGAAGGAAGGGAGGGAGGGAGGGAAGAAGGAGGGAAGGAAGGGCAACTTCCCAGGGGGCCACTGTGATGTTTGTGCCAAAAGGAAGCAGAAAGGGTCTCTAGCTTGGTTAGGAAAATGCTGTGCAGAATTTGAACGTGTGAGACATGAAAGTGAGACATTCTTATAGAAATACTAAATTGACACTAAAATATCGACACTCAGGTGTGGGTGGATGATCCGGATTAGAGATTTCACTCAAACGGTAGTTGAAGCAATGAGTGTGCATATACTTCCCAAGTGGGAAAGGTACAAAGATAACAGCTGTAGGCAAAGGGTTATCAGATGCTGGGCAGTGGGGAGAGTGCACTTTTAAGCACCAGAAGTAAAGGCTTGGTGGGGACACGGGGCAGGCTTCACACGTAAATGGGAGCAAAAAGGGCATATCTGATTACAAATCCTCCTCCTCCATGTGCAGAAAATTCAGTGTATTTTTTTAAGTGCGTAACTAAAACTGACTCTGACTGATTAACTGGGTTACAAAGTTCCTACCAAAGGTATGAAAAATCATAATGATTTTTGACAGCTTCCTTGGGTAGCAAGCTATGCTACGTTCCTTAATCAAAGACTCCTTTTGCCAGAAACATCCTATAAATTCTTTGGGATCACCTGACGAGAAGGGACAGGCATGCATTCATCACAACTAATGAAGAGAGTGATTCAAACCCTGGTGATGGTGGGTCCACAGGTCCACATATGAAGAATATCATATTTAAAGCCAAAATAGAAGGGAAGTTTTTTGTTTTTTTTTTTTTAGTTCATATATATATATTTTTTGTCAAAGCGAGCAAAAATATGCACTTTGATGCAAATATACTTGTTAGGTATTACTTACCTATAAAGTTGAAAATACAATTGTAAGTTTAAAGTAGCCTTCAAAAGGGATGAAACAAAGATGGAAAATTCAAAAGCAATGAAATTTTGTCAACTGTCCTCAGAAAAGACTTTTTTTTTAATCCCAGAAAATAAGTTGGTTTGTTCCTGCAAATGAGCTTTTGTAGAGCATATATGATTCATTTATTTATTCTAAATACATTGAGACTGTCTGCCTTTTTAATGCTTTATCTTTGTTTTTATTCAACTTTCAGAGAGCATTAACAATATTTTACTCATTCATGTGTGGATCAAAAATCAATTGATTAAATGTACATCTGAGGAAATATATTAATTTCTGCTTGAAATGAATAAAAATACTCACTTTGCTCCATTTTATTCTTTATTTCCTGAGTAAAATCAGGTACTAAGAAAAAAACCCATATGGTAACTATTTGCTTAGGATATGTAATTATTGTAGCTTCAATGCAAAAAAAAAAAAAAGTCCAAAATTCCATGAGAACAAGAAACTTGACTGACCTATTCTCAGTGCCTAGTATGTAGTAGATGCTCAATAAATACTTTTGAAACAATAAATTTTAAAATGAATGAACAAATAACATGATCTACTGATTGATTCTGAGTTTTCTGTCTGAGTGCATGTCTGTATCCAACATTTCCTATGATGGGCAAAGCTTTTCTTAATCATTCATAATTCAACTAGGCTAAAGAGAATAATACAAGGCAAACACATCGTTACTCACCAAATTGCACAACAGCACCACTAGAGGCACCCTAATGACCGGCGGCTTCATGACATTATCAAGCTCCAGTCTCTAAGATGGGTTTTCAGTAAATGGGATTATTATTGTGAAAAGTTAAGGAGGGGCTGAACAAGGTTTTCCAATATGTACTTAGACATAAGCCCAAGCAGGGCTGAGAGACATGTCCGATTTGGCACAGATCATGTCATTAAAGGAGAAGCTTGGGGCAGTCAAGATTTTTTCTTAGCACTAGAAATTTGAGAGTAAAAAGGATACAATTGTCAAAAAAGTGCATGTTGTATCCACACTGTAAGGAAGAAAAGTTGGTTTAACTGAAGCTGGATTAAACTACACTGACATTCCTCTTATTCATAACTTTTTTGGCTTTTTGTTTTCAATAATGTCTCAGACTAGTCATTTTATTTACTTTTAAAGAAAATTGTCCATCAATCATGGCCTGTTTTAAAATGTATTATCATCTGCCACTTGCCCTCCTTTGGCGTAACCAACATCAAAACCTCATTTACTATTAGGTTCTACCAGAAAAAAAGAAGAACCAAATAAAAATATGTTAGATTTCCAGATATTACCCAAAATTCCAAGTAGAGGAAGATATTTTATAAACAAACACTAAGCTACAGAATCCATCTAAGGAAACATCAGCATTTTTGTTAATGTGGCAACAGTTCATCGAGATGTTACCATGGATGTAGCATAAATATCACATACACAATGTACCATTTAATTAACAGAAGAGCCCTCAATATTTCATATTATTTTCAACTGAGTCTTGAATTTCAAAAATTTTGTCACGTGAGACAATATATGTAGGATGAACTCTAGAATCCATCAAAGGGACATGATTAAACAGAAACAGTAAATTGGAAGAAAACTGACAAATTCATCTAGAACATGTATCAGAAACCAAACCTTATGGCCACTGACAGCAGTTTTTGTAAATAAAGTTTTATCAAAACACGACCAACTCCACTCATTTATGCATTACTTATGGTTGTTTTCACTCTACAATGGCAGGGTTGAATAGTTGTGGCAGAGACCTATGTGACCTAAAAAGCCTAAAATATTTACTATTTGGTCCTTTACAGGAAAAAAAAAATAGTGACCCTTGGCTAAAATACAGCACAGAGATTCAAAAAGACACACACACACACAAAAAAAAAAAACACAAAAAAATGACCAAGAGACAAAAGATGTGATGGATACATTGAGAGGCTCTAATATATCACTAAGAAGCAAAAGAGAGCAAATAAGTTCATAACTATGATAATAATTCTGAATAAGCATGGACTATGAAATTCAACAAAAATAGCAATGAATAATTTGATGTCCCTATAATGAAGTGAGATTAAAATATCTGACTAAAGTAACATGTAAAACGAGATTGAAATGATTGACATAAAAGTGGTCTATCTTGTGTTACTCAGGAAAATGATACATATATTATTTAACTTTAGCCATTATTTAGATAAGGATGAATATTGATATGTAAGAGTAAATGCAAAAAGATACTTTTAAAAGCATGTATATAAAAACTCATGATAGGGGACTACGAAGGAGAATGATTGTACTGAAACCATAGGGAAGAAAGATGGCAAGTAAAGGCATCTGGAGCATTCAAATGAAGGAAGGGAAGAGACAATAAACAGAGAAGAGACCATGAATAAACCACAGTGGTCATAATATGACAGCAAAAAACTATTAATAAGCTGTTACCTTATGGATCATAAATTTGCCCTTAGTCATAATGTAAAAAAAATTAAAATCTTACTAAAGGACAGAAATTCATAGCATAGATAAGAGCAACTCTGATGGCTAATTTTATGTGTCAACTTCACTGGCTATAAGGTACCCAGATATTTGGCCAAACATTATTCTGGGTGTTTTTGTGAGGGTGCTTCTGGATGAGATTAATAGTTTAAGCTGTAGAGTAAAGCAATTGCTCTCCATAATGTAGGTGGGCCTCGTCCAATCAGTTGAAGCCCTGCATAGTACAAAAAGCCTGATCCTCTTCTGAGAAAGGGGGAATTCTCCTGCAGATGGCCTTGGAACTGGAACAGGCTACGCTAGTCATCCATCTACCCTCCTATCCACCCACCACCCTTTCACCTGTCTGCTCACCCATCTACACTTCCATCTATCTACACATCTGTGCCCTCCCATCCTCTGTGCATCTACACCCCCCTTCCATCCACTGGTTCATTCCAAAAATATTTACTGAGCAGCTACTATGCTCCAGGCACTGTTCTACATTCTGGGGATGTGTTAGTGAAGGAAACAACAAAGTCTTTGCTATCTTGGGCTTCATCGTCTAGTGAGGAAAGATAGGAAGTAAATTGATGTACCTATAAGTGCACATTTACCTGCTTTGGGTGTAAAAGATAGAGGGCAATGGTTTCTGGTTAATTAGTTTCTTGGACCTGAAAATTTAGTCTTGATTAGGTAGTAAGTCCCTCACTACCTCGCTTAGAAATCTCACAGCTAAGGTGCAGAGAACCCCAGTATTACAATATAGGGAGACCTTATCCCCTAACTTCTAAGCACAAGTAAAATGAAGTGTCAAAATTATGTAAACAGGAATATTTAGAAAAAATATGTAGAGTTCTTCATTAAGAACAGAATATTGATCTTATAGATCTTAAAAGGTCTCATCACAAGGAAAAAAACTGTAACGGTGTATGGTGATGGGTGTTAACTAGACTTGTGATCATTTCACAATATACACAAATATTGAATCATTATGTTGTACATCTGAAACTGATAATGATGTTACATGTCAACTATACCTCAATAATAAAAGAAAAAAGCATTAATATAGGTAGTTGAAATACTTAAAAAATACGTTTGTGATGGAATGGACTGAGAGTAAATACGTGAATTTAATTTTTATTAATCTCCATAGCCCACCTATTTCCTTACTCTTGGCATTTGGGGCCCGGATGATGCTCTAAAACTATGCAGCTGGTCCATGAAGAAAATATTTAAAGTGAGGAAGCAGAATTGGATGGAGGAGGGTAGAGTTAAATTGAGTAAGGAGCTCAAAATAATATGATGGATAGCATTTTAAATATTTATTGAAGCCAGGAGATAAGTACTTCTACCCAGTTTGAAACTGATTAGTGCTAGACATTTTTTCCTAATTATTTGAAGCATGAACAAATTCTATCCTCTTGCTATTTTGAAACATCCCCAACTCTATACACCACTGTATTCAACTCCCTCACCAATTCTTTCTCCCGATATCTCCTGGAGAAAGAGATTAGCAGTTTTTTCACAATAAAACTTATTGGTGACTTTAAATAATTTTAATTGCTTCAATTTTGACTATTATTTCCTCAATTAAAAACATAAACAGAAGAGGAGTAATTAGATATGACAAAATAAAACACAATAGATCTCCGAGGGAAATAACAAAAGCGAATAATTTTAAATAATACTCAAGGTAATACATTTCTGTGAAAAAATATTTTATCCTAACACTTTTCCTAATATTGGCAGCTGTATGCTTACTTATACCAATTTGGTATTGTCATGCTTAACCCTGGATTTGAGGTTGGAAGGATCTGGGTCAGTTGTTTAAAATCCCTAAGCAAAAACTTTTATTTAAGCAAAGGGGTCCTGTCCTGGCTTCTTCCAAGCAGTATCATTAGATAAAACATCAGTTAAAATGGAAATGGGAGCTCCGGATGGAGATTTAGGGACCTGCCCACCCATTCTAAGAAAATGTAGTTAAACTGAACACCTCTAATCTGCTGCGCGTTTTGGAAAAAACATAGGAACTCTTTTTCCAAATATTGTAAACTTAGAGGGAATAAATGAATGAGTGAAGGAATGGAAATGCTGGTATATTTTTTGGTACATTAAACAAATCGAGATGAAAGAATATTTGAGTTGCCAATGGTGTCTTTGAACTTTATTTCATGAGGCTTCCAAGAAGGGATTTCGAGTCAGAGGTCAGCAGTCTGGTCTGCAGGCTGGACCTAACCCCATGTGCATCCCTCTGCTGGATGAACACAAGGGTGATGTGAGTCCAGTTTCCGCCCAAGGGTATCCAAGGCTTTCTCCTAGAAGACGGCGGATGGATCACAGCCATTGTTCCTCAACAACCATGCTGATGAAACACCATCCAAGGTCACTCAATATACCCGATCTAGCACCAAACCCAGAACACCCATGAAAGCCAAAGCAGCACTGCCTTCCGAGTAGGAGTGGATTCATGGGCCTCAGCGCAACTTTCTGGAAATACCACTTGAAACAGCTGTCATCGTTGCTCTCCACACATTTGTCAATTGCACGTCTTCTTAACATCACCCTTAAGTGATGCAAGTTGAGAAGAACAGCCGTTTTCTCAGGAATCTCATTCATACATGTGAATCTAGACTTAACTATTTCTCAGCAGAGCCAAGGAAAATGATACAGTGAAAGACTTAAAATAAATAGGTGTTAAGTTACGCCTCACATTCTTAGATGATTTGCTGATGTTCTCATTGCTAACCTTATGCTTAAGTCGCCTCCTGTTTAATGAAACAGGTTTTCTTAGAAACTGTTGGGAGGCCGTAGACATCAGCATGGTTACGCGTGTAAAACTGAATTAGAGTCAGTTTCCTGCCTGGGCTCAGACCCATGGTCCAAGAAGCATTTGCCACATAAGTAACTTAGTCCAAGGGATTTAATCTCTGTGGACTTGAGCTTCTTCATTTGTGAAAACAAACTGATTTGGTAAATCCAAGGTATGTGGAACATCTTACTATTTGCTCTTTGTTCACTGCAATTGGTGTTAAAGGGTCAACAAAGTGCCTGAGAAAATAGTTTCTAACCTAAATTATAAATCATCCATGCCTCAATAAGCTTGCTCTTCCTGCAAAAAAAGGTCCAATAAGATATTAAATAAAAAATAGACGTATTTGTTCTTAGAGTACACTGTTTGAGGGCATACGGGCTTTCCCGATGCTTTAGGACTGAGCCAACGTCATTCTGAAATGTCCAGAGGTGCACTGCATTACACAGACACAATTAAATTAACCTAACCTGGAATTTATTTGTAGACACATTTAATTAAGCATTGCCTTTTATCTTGCTTTTTTTTTTCAGCCTTGTAGCTGCAAATCTGACATGGCTCCAATCCAGTAGTTTGTGTTTCTGTGTCCTGGAGGCATGAGTAATTTGAAAACTCATTGGAGATTTATAATCTCGTTCAGACAGGTTTTGTTAATATTCCTTACAGACTATACCCATTTATTAACATGTCATAAGGTCTCTTTAAGCAATAATTTTTCTCATCAATTTAATGTGACAAGACCTGCAGTTCCATAGTTTCATATTATCCCTAAATCTGATTATACCACACAGGTATAATGAACAAAGACTAATTATACAATTAGCTGCTGTCCTGTTGCATTTGAGAAACTGTCCATACTACATTACCCCAAAAAGCTTCCCTTAGAATCACAACAACATCTTCCTGTTTTAGAACGGAACATTATTTTTGAATTAATTTTTCTTTTTTTTTCTAATAGAAAGTTTTCTTTTCTTCATTACAGATAAGTTTTACTTTTAATTCATGTCTACTCTATAAACACTGTTTCCCTCCAAGCAGCTCTGGGGTTATAACTGGGGCTGCAGAACATCTCCCAATAAGATGTACTTGCCTTTCAGAGTCTAACACATTGATTCACTAGGGACAGGGCTGTGCATGGAAATTTCTCCTTTTACAAGAAAGCTTCTATTCTTTGTTCTTACAATTCAATTTCTCTGTCTCTTTTCCAAGATGGTGGTCCACCTACAGGGTTTGTGATTCTCAATGCACTTTGAAAAAGCTAAAGGTATAAAACAATAGCTTCCATCCTTTGATCATCATGATTAAAAATTTTTATCACATATTTAAGAGGCATTTCACTAAAAGCTTCAGGTATTCAAAATAAAACTTAAAATGTGGCTGAACAAAAGTATGATTTCTTTAATGAAAAGAAGGATTTTGTTTTAAATAGTGAGCTCCTTCAATTTAATTTAATAAGAGAACTAGAGAAGAAAATATTTGAAGTTCAGGAAGCTAGGAGTTTTTAGCCTGTTTAAAAAATTCACCAAGAAAAAGGGAAAACCATTGGAATATAGGTCAAAAGTGTTGTTTTCTTAAAATATTATGCTACTTGTCAGCACGTATTTTCTTATACAATGAGATGCACATGTGGTGTGGAAAGAAATGGAAGCATTTCAAGTGTTGTCTTTTCCCGTAGTGCTCACAGACGTAAAAAGTGTGAACAGATCCTGCAGCCCTGCACTCAGTGTAGTAACTGGTTGATATGTTTTAGTTTCTTAGTCCATCCCAAGTGTCTTTTTGTTTTTGTTTGTTTTGTTTTGTTTTTTTTTTAACATGAATCCCAAAGCTTAAAAACAAAAAAAAAACCTATTTCAATATTGTTACTATTTGGACTACTTCACATGGGTAGACTCAGTCTGGCTCTGTCCTGCTGCGTGGAGGACACACCCTGACCCCCATGTTTCCCGAGAAGGGTGGGCGAGCCAGGTCCTGTGGCTGATGGAGGTGCCCTGGTCCTGCCCCTGCTCCTACAGTGAAGGGAAGCAAGCATTTCCCATCCTCTCCAAGGAGTGCCCTGTGTCTTGGAGAACAGCAGTTACATCAGATGAATGCAAACACGAGTGATAAGGAGATCGATTTTCTTGCCCCTATCCCAAATATTTTATTAATCCTTTTCTGATTTACTGTTGCTACTAAACCATTTATGCATATGGGAAATATTGCATCACAAGAAAAATGTATCATCTATTTCTGGGAAAGGGGATGGGTAAATGTAAACTATCAATAAATGATTTTATGTTCTTTAGCTAAAAATGAGGCATTTAAGTTTTACAGGAAGAGCCTATCTTGTGTAAACTATAAATAATTTGTGAATTATTGCAAATGGAGAACCCTTGGTGTAACATAGCTTGTATTTATCAGGGAGCAAATTATGTGTTGGAATTGTATTAGCAAGTGGGAGATAGCATTTTATTTTTTTCGAGGGAATTTTTTTAAAGACTGTTTTAGAATGTAATACACTTCAAAATTATGTTGTTATTATTCACTGTAGTAATTGGATGGCTGCATAAATTTAATACCATGTCAGGAACCCAATTCTGTCTACACGCAGACCCGGGTACCTGTGTCCCCCATCACACACCCAGCGCTGGGGGCCCAGTGAGCACTGGAGAAGAGAGGAGGGCAGGACGCAAGCAGGGCAGGGGCTCGGGCACCGATAAACCATCTTCTTCCAATCCAACAAGCAGGCATCCTTGTTGTCACATTCCTCGCATTCAAGTGCTTCTGACCAGGTTGCAGCCCGTGGCATGCGGCTCTGGGGTCTTCAATGCACGGCTGTTGCCAGACAGCCGCCCTCTTGACCCTCACGATGGTTTGACATCAGTCTGAGAGCACGGGGCTCAAATCTTGGCTGAGAAGTGCTTGTCTTGACAGGTGGGAATGCTCCGCCCGAAGAAACAAAAACTGTGCTCACGAGCTGTCTTTACAGGGTTTATAAAGCAAGTACTTGTTCAGAAAGTGTTTTCGGGGCTCTGGTGTCTTGGACAGTACGGTTCCCTTAGAAGGTGTGTAGCTGGCAGGGCTCTGGGTTTTGCATGAACAGAAGCCGCCTCGTTGGAATGTAACCTTGGGATAGGTCCAGTTGGGTGAAATCTTCCAACCCACACCATGATCAGGGAGGTTGCTGTGTGTTTGGCTGAATTCTGCCACTGTCCCCTGCACGAGCAGTGTCACCAGAAGTCTCCAGCCCTGTCTGCCGAACGTCTCCGCTCACAGTGAATAGAGACGTGGGCGTTAGCGTGATTGCTTCTGACAGGCCTCCCTCTGCCAATTTGCCTCAGTGAGTCTGCGACTCGTCCCCTGAGCACCTGTTTACCCCTTTCCTGACAGCATGATACGTCAGATTCTGTCAGGAGCCATCGCTAATCAGGAAGAAAAACACCCTGAGTAATAATGCTAACAATAACAATAAACTGAATGCATTTAACTCTTCATTTTGTGTCACAGGCTAGAAACTGTCAAAAGATGCAAGGAGATTTTACTCTCTAGGAGGGTAGTTATATAATCAAGCAGAAGTCCTAACAAATTAGAAATCATGGACATCTTCAAGTGAAGCATGTGGTTTAAGATAGAAGTTTTAATTTAATGCCTTTATTTTAGTAAAGACATTTACCTTCATTAAAGCCTGTTTAAAAACTGACCATTGTAAATTATTGCCTTCTTGAGGGGGAAAAAAGTGATGCAGAGATTATCAAAGTTCTTAGAGATCAAATAAGTGATTATGGAAGATTTTACAGCATCAATGAGCTTTAAAGACAGTCTCAAAGAGCTTTACCAATTTTGACAGTTTTCTTTCCCAGAGAAGGTGGTTAAATTGATTCCTAGTGCTTAAATATTTCTATTTGATTATGAAACTGAGGTGCATATCCGTATCTGCTGAGAACTTCTTGTGTTCTGAGATTATATCTCTCTGTATACATCTGCACATAGAGATATACTCACTAGGCCCTCAAAAAAATAAAACTGGAAAATACACACAGTTATGTCATAGTGGTTTCAAATTTAAAATTTAACCATAAAATTAAATCTATGTTTTTATTGGAAAATCATAAGCAATTGTTCTAACCTCATTCACGTTACAATTTCATTCTATGGAAAACACACTGTATTTAAGAAAGAATTTTCATGTGGTGTAATATGTCTTTAGCAGGCAATAGAAGCAAAATAAGCCATATTAAATTCACATTTAAATATATTTACATATTTTTTGCTCTATGTAAAAAATATTTGTGTAGCAAAGAAAATAGAATTGAGAGAACTTCTAATATTATTTAAGAAAAAACTGATTTAGAAAAAGCATTTTCAAGAAAGCATTTAATACAATGTATTTAATTACAAGGCATTTTTATCTGTCCATTAAGAATAAACCTTAAGGGTTTTACTAAGAAACAATTATTGTCCAAAGAACAGAAAAGCAACACTTGCCTCTCCAATTTCAGTATTTCAGGATATTTTTTCTTTGTTTATTCTAGATTTAAAAAAAATCAACTTAAAACTCTAAAGGTTTCTGGCAGCATATAGCTTGATTCTAGGCAATTATTATTTATAATGTTTATTTTAAAAATACCTGTACTTTTAAGAAATACATGGTATTTCTTAATATTTATGCTTGATATGTAAATACATATAAATGAATATTTACTTTACTTTGCAGCAAACTTTTGAGATGGTGATAAAATGAAATAGATTGTATCGGGTTACAGACCTTAGGTTTTCTAAGTGTCTACCAGGTGCCAGGAATTGTATGTCTGTTAGTGCATATAATGCCCCCCAGAGTCTGCCCAGTCAGTCACACTCACTAAAGGAGACATCAAAGCTGAGAGACAGTATAGACAATTCCCAAGTGACAGGACTGGTTCCTGGTGTGCTCTCTCTCCCCATTACCCCTTTATTCTGGAGTTAATCCCAAGTACAGGGGACCCTTGGTGATATCTTGCCCCAGGAGATGAGGTTAAAGGAAGGACCCCCTTCAGATGGAAAAGGTGAGACTCTGGACCTTCTTTACGTAGACTCTCTGATTAGATGTGTCCTATAGTTTTCACATTTGAAGAAATGTACCAGAGGGACTTACATCTTTTGGCATAATATAAAGTGAAACTTTTAAACAATCAGAGATAAACCTTAAAAGGTTATTGGTGTTATTTGAACAACTTAAACCGTGACAAACTACTAACTACTGCTGACCCTCAATTTCAACGACAACGTGAGAATAACATGGAGCTTTCAGGGTCAATGACAGAATTCATAAAGCTCATGTATCATAGGGGTTTGAAATCCTTTATTGGTATCTGCTGTGCTCTTTTCCAGGTATCTAATGATAAGTAAATTATATTAGTCCTCCCACATGGAGGTAGAATTTTGGTGAGTTAAATATAATGTAGTTAAGAAAAGATTGATCTAAACAAACAACCAAATAAATATGCAATTGGAAATCTGATTACTGAAATAAAGAAAAATGACAAGATATCATCATGATGGAGAAACATACCATTCAGCCTCTCTGAATACATGACATTTGAACTGAGGTCTGAAGAATAAAAGAATACAAACGGATGAAGGTGAAAGGATCAAAGGATGAAATGAAGCCAGGCAAATGGGAGCATTGCCTAGACAGAAGCCCCACGACGGCAAGAGGCCCATCACACTGGATGTGACTCAGTGCAGAGGGGGTAAGGGAGGGCGAGCTTGGCCAGTTCATGGGGCCTCGGGGCTGTGGCCAAGGTTCTAGCCCATAACCTCACCGAACTGAGGAGGCACTGAGGAAAAGTGAGTGGGGAAGCTGATCAGAATCAGGTTCTGAAAGATACCTCTCACTCCACCAGTGGGGGATGTCTGGGAAGGTTACACAGAATAGCTGTGCAGAGCCCACTAGGCTGTGCTGACAGCGGCCAGCGAGAGGCGGGATGACAGCTGGGGAAGAGAGATGACGAGGAGGAAAAGGTGTGCAGGACATTTCAGAGGGGAGTGACCAGGCTGCATGCGAGGCACAAGAAAGGCGACAATGCCGAGGACGGCTCCAAGTGGCCAGGCCTGTTCATTTTCAAAGCAACTTTTTCATGCATAAAATACCTACTGCATTATCTCCATCTTGTTTTATTTATTTATTTTTTAAAACTTTATTTTATTTTATTTATGCGGGATCTTAGTTCCTCGACCAGGGATCAAAACTGTGGCCCCTGCAGTGGACCACAAGGGAAGTCCCTATTTATTTATTTTTTTTACATTTTCTGTTCCTTGAATTAGCTCTGTTTTTCTCCAGGTCCCCACTTCTGTTTATTCATCTTGGTCCTTCTCTTTAGACACAACAGTTTTCCTGAAATATCCATATTATTTACCTGTCTTTGTGAGTCATAAATTCCTTGCTTTTCTGTTTGTTAAGAAAAAAGGACTAGGAGTCTAACCCTGGACAGCTGAAGATGACTCCTTCTGCAGGCGTGCGGTGCGGCAGCCTCTAGTGGCCTCTCCCGACACACACCTGACCCTGGGGTCTGTGTGTAGGTCAACGGTATTGGGCAGCAACCTTCACGAGGCAGGTGTGGGTGCAGAGGAGGCTGCGAGGCGTAGGCAGGACCCTCTCCCTCCACACTGTGAAAATGAAGAGGGCTGTGCTGGGTGCAAAAGCCCACGCCAGGACAACTTCCTTCTTCTCGCCAGCTTGTCATTTCCTCTGGTCACTGATGGCTGTTTTTAGACCGAGGGTGCTGACACTTGTTCTGGCTTCTGCATCCTTCTCCAGTTTCTCTTCTCTGCAAAACTCCTGCTCTGGTTCATCTGTTACTACCCTCCCATCCTCTTGTGAGGCACTAGATTTTTGTAAAAATGTCTGACAGACCGATACCCTACTCCCGGGATTCTCATAATTTTAATGATCACATCAAGGCGACTTTTTAAGGGAGAAAAGGTAAATCAGTGTGAAAGCTTTTGCTCTATTGTTTAGAATTTGCTCATCAGAATGTTCTAATGTATCCATTTTATGCAACAAGAAATTAGCATGGTTTTCTAATTTCCTGGGAATATCAAAAGTGTTGTATCATTCAGGGTTCTCCAGAGACATAGAACTAATAGGACAAATATAGATATATAGAAAGCAATTGATTATGAGGGATTAGCTCACGTGATAGTGGAGGTTGAGAAGTCTTTTGATCTACTGTCTACAGGTTGGAGGCCCAGGGAAGTCGGTGACATAGCTCCAGTCCAAACCCGACGGCTTGAGAACCAGGGCAACCCACGGGGTAAGTCCCAGTCCAAAGGCAGGAGGAGATCTATGTCCCAGTTCAAGTAAGTAAATCAGGCACGAAGAGCAAATTTGCCCTTTCTCTACCTTTTTGCTCTACTCAGGTCCTCAAGGGATTGGATGAGTCCACACTTCTTTACTCAGTCTACCAATTCAAATGTTAATCTCATCCCGAAACAGACACACTCAGAAATAATATTTAGCCAGCTATCTGGGCGCCCTGCAGCCCAGTCAAGATGACTCATAAAATTAACCATTACATCCCCACAATCTAAATGTGAACGCATACAAACAACGCCAGGTAAAAGAACAATTCTTGGGAAAGGGTAACAGGTGGCTTCAGAAACTCATTGAAGGAGAAAGGGCAATCTTATATTCCTGAACTGAATGACTTGAAATGTGGGGAGCTCATGGAAACGCTCTACATTGTCTGGGTTTGATCTGTTTCAGACAGTGTGATTCATGATGTTATGCAATTAATACCAGAATCTCTGATATAATGAGACGCCTTTGGGGTGCAAATGAGGATCATTAAATGACACGGAAACAAAATAATCAAGGAATAGAAGAAGTTAGACTAGATAAGGTTAGAGACATTTCTATTAAGCACACCTGTACTTGCTTTGTCAATTCTTCAATAAGAAGAAATCAAAGTTAATATCAAATATGTACCATATATCACTGCACTCATTACATTTATAGCAAAGCACAATTAAAATAAGTGGTAAAGTTATTTTGCAGTGAGTTCAGGAAACTTTTGTAGTGAGTTCAGGAAACTTTAATAACTCTTCTTTCAATGTCACATTAATACCTCAAATTTAAGAACTTACTTTTGTATTGTGCTGGATCAAGCAGAATTCAACTTGAAAATTACAGGTAAAATGCTGGTGTTCAGAATGAGCAGACAAGAACAGTGGTGCCCTAAGAGCATATCTATTTTTTTTTTAATGTTTTGCCCTCTGACTCTCTCTCATATTTGACGCATGGTTAACTTAATAGTCTGATGTTTGTAACCTTGGATTCTCATGGATCCAATAGCTAGATGTACAGCTGATCCAGCTTCAAAGAGCCTCAAACCGTAAGTCAATTTTTTTGTGGTATTCTCTGGGCTTTGCATTTTTCGCTAGAGTCTGCAAAGACTCTTAGCCCAGATAGGTTTAAGAACCATTGTGGTAAAAATTTGGGAAAAACGAGTTAAGAGATTTAAGAGTGGGGAAAAGGGATTTTCTTTTAATCAGCAGCAGACCTCAAGCACCCCGAGGCTTTTGCTCACCTAGCTCTACAAATGGAATAAAAGGGCTATTTTGAAACATGTAAGAAAAGGAGGAATGAGCAAGGGATGCAGCAGGCACTTGTTCTCCTGTTTCTCTTCCATCCCACTTGAAGGTGCAGGGGCAGGGGATTGGCCGCCCTTAGCCTGCTGGACACAGAGGCTGAACACGGCAGAGGCAGCCGAGGACCGGGAAGGGGGAAAGCCAGCCCCAGGCAGACAGCGCGCTAGGTGGACAGCGCTGGTTCACAAGCTTTGTGGACTAGAACCCTCAGCGTGAAACAGCTTTTAATTCTGCAGTGCCGTACCACCCACTACAACACCAAACTATAATTTCACTAATTAGAGTTCAACTTAGTCTGCAAATGCACACTATTTGCTAGTTTGCCTTATTTATTTATTTATCTGTAAAGACTTTGATTCTACAATACCATTGGGATCTTGACTTCCACTTTGGATTTGGGCTGACAGTTTGATAAATATTATCTCAGAGGACCTCACAGCCTGATAATTCTCCTCTGGAAGCCTGAACAACTGTGTTAGTCTTAAATGCAAATCAAGCCCAAGAAGAAGGTGTGGGTTGACACTGGTGGGCGTGACACTCCGCCTAACAGCTTACTGTGCCGAATCTAATAAAGCCAAAGAAGAGAGCCAACGACAGGAGAAATTGGAGCCAACGTCCCACACTAAAGAGCACAGTGCAAGCCTGGTTCAGCCCTGCAGCCCCAGAACGCTCTTCCTTTATAAGATTCCTTGATTTCCTTCCATCTACACGGCATCTCTCTGCCCAGGTGATAAATGGGTTCTGATGTGGAACAGAGTGTGTGTATCTAGTCCCCTGGGAGAGAGATGACAGAATGCCTGGGTCCACCACCTTGCCCTGGTTTCCCGTGAGCAGGTGTATATTTATGTCTCTCCGGGAGATCTTCATACTGACACACAAGGATGTTTATTGACGGCTTATGGAGGAGGAGTACCACATTTCACTGAATCTACGTTGCCATCTACTGCAACCTGCATCCTGATTTCAAACATGCTGCGAAGTAAAAATATGTGCATATATAAACTGATGGAGAAATCCAGATGTAGGAAACTCATTCAGGAAAAGAACAGACTAACTTGGTGATCTCAGATCCACAAAAAATGAATGTGTACTAGAATGTTACTCTGAGGTTCTTTCAGTTCTGCATGTATAATATATAATATACCATCTAGAAGCCCATCTACAGGTAATTGGTAAAAATAAATTACATCACAGCTGGATTATGGAATAATATGTAGCCACTGCAGTATGAATTAGATCTACCTGCAGGGCATCTGAATTGCAATGGTTATATATCTATTGTTCTTTTGTTTATTTTTGTTTTCCTTTTCTCCCCAGCTTTATTGAGGTGTAACTGTTATACAAAAATGCACTTAATTAATGTATAAAACTCGGTGAGTTTAGACATATATACATGCACTTGTGTTATTATCACCACAATCCAGTGGAGAATAAAATAGGTTTCAAAACAGTATTATGAGTATTATAATCTTATTTTTATAATATTTATAAATGTCAGTGCATCACACACGTCTGGGAGCATAAAAATTAAATAGTCTGCAGTTATTCTAAGAGGTGGCATGTTTTTGGGTGACAGGCAGAGTCTATGTTTGAATTTACACTTCTGTGTGTGTGTGTGTGTTTGTTAGACGTTTTGTTTTTCATGCTAAGTATAGATTACTTTATAATTAGCAAGAACGGTAAAGGCATTTCAGCTGTGAAAAAAAATCTGTAATCTATATCTTTAAAACTGTTAACCAATATGCAATTTATGTGGATGTAGTGGTGAACAAAAACAAACAATATCCCTGTTTTCTCAGAGTCACAGTCAAATCTGAGACAGAGCTGGACTGAACACGTAGAGCAAACCCTGACGGTCTGACGGCAGAGGCGGCCTTGGATGGAGAGCCTAATGGAACCTGGCCCGAGGGAGGGCGGGAGAGCTGCGGCTGCTCAGAGTGGCTTCGGAGTCCAGGGCATTTGGTGGGGGAAAGGATCGAGTGGCGGGAGGAAGGTAGAACCGCCAGATTACGATTACGTCTGGGGAGCTGCGGTTCCTGAGGGGCCCTGAGACGTTCAAGTGAGGCATCTGACTCTGAAGCTCAGAGGACCGGCTTCAAGTGGACAGAGCATCCAGAGCTCGTAGGGAGGGTGACAGGGGACTGTCCTGGGGTGGCCGGGAAGGGAGAGGGGGCTCCGCGAAGCGTCTGAGAGGTGTCCCGGGGCCAGGAGGGATGACACAGCCAAGAGGAGGAAGGGCAGAGCTGGGCCCAGGGTGGGCGCCGCGGGAGCCGGGGTGACCTGGGCAGACGCGTTTCAATGCCGTAGGCGGTTTTGGTCGGGGTGCTGGGGGCGGAAGCCACGTTGGGGGCGAGACAGGGGGAGAGGATGAGGCATCTCTCCCGAGGCTGGACAAGAGAGGGGGACCGAGCCGAGGGAGGCTGTCTTTTTCCTTCCTAACCTGGGAGAGACTGCCCAGGTATGAAGCCTTGTGTAGATGTCCTCCCGTGAAGCGACTGCTAATACAGGACAGGAGGGGCGTGTCCCCGCGGCGTTTGGAGGCAGGAGAGCCTGGTTCCCAGGAGGCTCCCGGCGGGGGCGCCCCGCCTGCGGCTCCGCCCCCGGACTTGGGCCCCAAGGGGCGCCCCCTTACCTTGTGTTCTGAGGATTCACACCACGCTCCCCGCTCCTGGTGGGAAACCCAGGATGCCGACGAAGGACACGACCTCAAAGACACGGCGACTCGGGTGTACACACTGCCCCCGTGAACACACCTTTCCAAACCTTTTAAGGAAAGCTGCTGTCTTGGAAAGGCCCCGAGTTGAAAACACACACGCAACGTGCTCTTTATCTGTTGCACAAACACTGAACACCTGCTGAATACAGATACTGCAGGGGTTACGTGGAGACAAGAAGCGACTGGAGTTCAGGGGCTCCGTCAGTCCCCAAAGCCCGTGCTACAGGAAGAGCGGGTGCCTGAAAACTGGCCCTGCCCCCCCCACCCCGCCCCGTACAGCAGCGCTCAGAAACGTGCACGAAAGCGTGTTTCCAACGCTACGGACACGCGAAGCAGACTGAGGACCGCGCAGATGGCCCTCGGAGCTTCCTAAGGAAACCTTTATCAGCAGGTGTAGAAGGTAAGACCCAGCTATGGAGCAGAAGCTCCCCATCTACTCCGAGAACTGACAGCAGGACGGTCTCTCTCCCTCGCACACGGGGAGGGGCCCACTCTCCCCACTCCCACTCCCTGGAGGGCTTGTGAAATCACACACTCTAGAGGATGGACCACACCTAGGATTCCTGATTTAGGGGGGTGGGTGGGGCCAGAGAATCTGCATTTCTGACAGGTTATCTTGTGGAAACTGCTTGTTCAGGGAACCCTACCTTGAGAACCATCCCAGGGCATTTCATCATTTGCAGGGTTGAAGGCTGGTTCCCCACCATCCCAGACTGCAGAGTGGGCGGGGCCTTGAGCATGGCAGCAGTTCTGGTCCTGGGGGAAGAAGAAATTTGATGAGTAGCGAGCTGTGGCCTCCCAGGCCAGCCCCAGTACCTACGGATGCCAAAGCCAGGGGAGCTCATCTTCCCAAAGCAGAAGGCTGCGAACCACAGTCTAGGGGCCAAGTACTACCCATCTTGTTCCTGGAAGTAAGTAAATAAAGTTTTATTGGAATGCATCCACACTCAATCACTTTCATGTTGTCTAAACTGCTTTTACATCACAGGGCAGAGCCAAGTAGTTGCGGCCGAGACAGGAAAGCCCATAAAACTGGAGCTATTCCTATCCCTAGTACTTGTGTTAATAGCAAATTTTAGCCTTATTATAAGCCCTGAAGGCCTCACTGTTTCATACGGTAGATTAGACAAAGCTGATAATAGTAGTGTAGATTAAAGCCTACTTATGGGTCTTTGGATAGAATTTATAATAAAACCAAGATATACGGTCATCCCTCAGTATCCAAGGGTGATTGGTAACGAGACTTTCCCCCCACCCCGCCCAGATACCAAAATCCAGTATCTCAAGTCTTTTACGTAAAGTGGTGTAGTATTTGCATGTAACCTACCCACCTCCTGCTGTATACTTTAAGCCATCTCTGCTATAACACCTTATACAATGAAAATTGTTATGTAACTAGTTGCCAGTGCATGGCAAATTCAAGTTTGGCTTTTTGGAACTTGCTGATTTTTTCTGAATATTTGCCACCTGCAGTTGGTTGAATCTGTGGATGTGGAACCCATGGACATGGAGGGTCGACTCTATTTCCTCATGGCTAGTTCTGGGTGCGGATCAGAGTTATTCTGGCATCCCGGAAGCCTAGGAGTTCCCTTCCTGCAGGACACCTGGGAACTCCCAGCAGAGTGGCCTGTGGTGACTACAAACGGAACTGCTCCCCTAAGCACTGCGTGCCTCGGGCTTTGGCCTGGGCACCCCTGCACTGCAGGCAATCCTGCCGATGGACTTACATGTGGAATACGGGCCGTGCGCAGCTGTGTGTGGGGAGCACAGAAGGGTCTGAGCAGGAGGACAGTAAAGAGCTCTAAACCTGATGGTGCGTGTTGTTTCATGTTTTTGTTTTTGTTTTGTTTTGTTTCTGCTGACTTTACCTTCCTGCTACTTAGTACAGGCAGGCATGTCATAAAGATGATGTAATTCTGCTTGTCACATTGTGAACTGTGTCCTATTCCTATCAGCCACTTGAAGATTCCACTCTGGATCTCAGGGATTTACTTGTCCAGGAACAAAGAGCTGAGAGCAGCTGCAGGAGGCCTTGAATGCGGCCATCCTGGCCACGTTCCCTGCTTCTCCCAGCGCCGTTCCCGAGGCAGGTGGGCTGCAAGAGCCATCTGAGGACCAGGCTGGTGGCAGCAGGACTAACCTTCAGCCAGTTCACGCCTGCGTATCTTTGCTGCTTTTCTATGGCCTCTGCCATCATGGCTGTTAAATAGTTTTTGATATGATTTTAGGATATATCGTCTAACTTTTAAATGACAGTCACAATGCGATTCGAGTTAAATGAGAGTTACGAATACATGTGTTCAGTGATATGTGTTCTGATTGTTCAGATTGACGAAATTGTAGGACGTTGTTTTTATAATGATGCATTATAGGTAACGGGGGTGTCAGTCTGACATAGAAAGTCATGAGTTGTGTCTGTTTCTTATCCATTCTACAAAAATTAATTTTATATTATTATAATATATAAAGTGTACCTGAAATTGTCATCCTTGATATTAACCCCTCCCACCTTTAGTAGTCTGTTCTTTGCCTGCTATAAAATGGCAGATATGCATTTTCCTTTCATCCTAAAACAAGCCGGCTAAAATATAGATCCTCAGAGGAGAAAAATGCTGCCTTGCAAGTTAATAGACAAATGCCATCACTGCATCTGTAAATTAGGCTGCACACTTTTGTACTGGTTAGAGGTGGGGTTTTTTGCAGACAGTTTTATATCATAAATGCCAAATTAACTGCTGTAGATTATGGTACTGATCTTTATTGTTATTTTATACGAATAGACTCTCATAAAAATTCACCCGATCTCAAATGTAAAAATAGATACTCATAAAAAGTCAGAAACCCGGGCAGGAGAGAGGAAGGATGGGCAACGAAAAGCCTATTTAATTCTTGGACTGGTCTGCAGTGTTAATTTATCTTGAAATCTTGGTTTTGCCTTAAGTAGAATAAGGGAATCAAGTTGTGGTTTTTTAAAAAAGTTATTTATTTAATTATCTGTTTATTTATATATTTTGGAGCCTATGCCTGTCTGAGTACTTCGTGTTCTAATCTAGAAAAAGACGTTGTCAGAGTCAGAAGAACTAAAGATTCTTAGTTCAGAAGAACTAAAGTCAGAGCTAAAGAATCTTGAGTGAATCTTTGCTTGAGACTCTGTGCCTTGTATTTTTCATAGAAAATACAGTTTTAACCAGTGGTATTTTTTAATGCTTTGGTATAAATTCTCCATTTTGCAATTATATGCCATTAAATGCATGGTAATAAAACCCTCTGTTCTGCATGGTCTTTAATATGAAGTGTGTTATTTGAAGTTTATTTCAAATGTATTCAGACAGTGACTACTGAGTGCCGTGAAGGCCCATTAAAAAGTGCTTCTCTTTGCTCTATGTTCAGTTTTTCTCCAAGTCAGACTATGCCTCTTGTCTATCTAGTGATATATAATATGTCTCTCTTCAGATAATGTAACTACCACCTTTATAATCCATGGACCATGATTATAAACAAAATGTGTCTTTTTTAAATTTCTGTAATTTATCCTCTAGCTATATTGAACTTAGACTTTTAATGAGGGTATCAGAATTATCTACTGCAATTCCTAGACTAAACAATGTGTGTTTGAGTATCAAATAGTATTGTACCTGTTACAGTGTAGATGCTTAATATATGCTTTAAAATGAATGGGTTAATGAAAACAGAGACAGTGTCTTCAGTTCAAGGCTTTTAAACATCTTGAAATCCCTTATTTGCAATTGTTATCATCTGCAGAATTTGTCTTATTGTCCTGGTTCATTTATTTATTTTCTTAAAATTAACTCAGTCTTCAGCCCTCACATTAGATAATCTGAATTAATTTTATGTCTATGCTTAAAAACTTTGAGGTGCTGGTTTCTTTTATACCCAGGCGGTGGGTGATTCACGCCGATAGTGTAGATCGATCTCCAGGTGTCTCAATTACAAGAGCCAAATGTTTCTACTGTGGCTTTGAGGTCTGGGCCATTGATGAGTCCCAGGAGATATTCACTGGTTTCCTAGAACCACATCTGCTTTAAGCTGTCAGCCAGAAAAGAAAAAAAAAACAAAACAATCAAATCAAAAAGCATGTGTGTGATCTGTGAAGATATATCCACGTACAATTGTGTGTTAAAAGGGCCAAATTTTTCAAGCAACGAACTGTAAGAGCCCATAGAAAGTTTTCCCATCACTTCTAATGCTCATATTCCTCCTTGGTGTGTGGGATCCTCACTCAGGTGAGCTGAGTCATTTTGCTGAAGATTAAGAAGCCGATTGCAGACTCTTCCATGCTGACCATTTTAAAAAGAATTAATATCTTTATATATATATATATATATATATATATATTTAAACATCTTTATTGCAGTATAATTGCTTTACAATGGTGTGTTAGTTTCTGCTTTATAACAAAGTGATTTATATTTTAATAGCCTGAATTTTTAATTTTGCTACCAAAATGCAACAGCAAAAGAGGAAATAATGCAGGGGAGCGTGAAGAAGAAGTTGAGCGGGGACCATATGAAGTCGGGCCCACCCAGGCAGCAGGAGAGACAGTGCCTTGGGAACAGCAGGGCGGTCATCGTGTTGCAGGAAACCATCGCTTCTGCCATCTTTTTATGGCTGGTAATCTGTTAACAGATGTCGCACATGGAGTTATCACTGCCCAAACTTCACAAATGTAAACACATTTCAACCTACTTTTAGACAGGAACTGGCTGTGCTATTATAATGCTGAAATTTAATTTAACTGGAATTAAAATGGAACTAAACTGCTCCATGGAATTTAGGACTCTGTACACACACACACACACACACACACACACACACACCAGTGCACACACAGTGTGTTTTGTTGGAATAAGAGTGGAGGTCAAATAGATAACTAATGAGAACCTACTGTATAGCACAGGGAACTCTACTCAGTGCTCTACGGTGACCTAATGGGAAAGAAATCCAAAAAAGAGGGGATATATGTATACGTATAGCGGATTCACTTTGCTGTACAGCAGAAACTAACACAACATTGTAAAGCGACTAAACTCCAATTAAAAAAAAAAAAAGAGTGGAGGTCAAAAC
This sequence comes from Delphinus delphis, assembly GCF_949987515.2. NCBI lineage: Eukaryota > Metazoa > Chordata > Mammalia > Artiodactyla > Delphinidae > Delphinus > Delphinus delphis. The sequence goes on from NC_082684.1 coordinate 152,078,986, forward strand.
ATGCTCTCAAAATTCTGGGGTCAAAGTATACTCTTAAAACTGTGTCCTCCATATTGAAACAAAATGCATTGACAGGTGTGATAGCAGGAACAAACATCACGATATTTGAAAGAGAAATTTATGACAGCCGCAACCTTTTTTTTTTTCTTTTTTTTTTTTTTGCGGTACGCGGGCCTCTCACTGTTGCGGCCTCTCCCGTTGCGGAGCACAGGCTCCGGACGCGCAGGCTCAGCGGCCATGGCTCACGGGCCCAGCCTCTCGGCGGCATGTGGGATCCTGCCGGACCGGGGCATGAACCCGCATCCCCTGCATCGGCAGGCGGACTCTCAACCACTGTGCCACCAGGGAAGCCCGCCGCAACCTTTTTGAGTGGAAAGACCGAAATGCTTTTCTTTTCATTCTTCTTCGCCTGCAAACAGCCAGGGCCATGAACAAGTGTAGCAGAAAGCCTCCTGGTGCTGGGAAAGGAAGGCGTCTTGTTCTTCTTCGGGCATAAAGAACGCGGCCGTCCTTTTTTTCTATTTCCCTGTTTCCCCAGCATCATTAAACGCATGTTCTCTGTTCTAGTCATTTTGAGTCAGTCACTGACTGAACTGTCTTTTGTGCTCTGGCAAAGATAATGTATCTGGGTTTCCTTAGTGATATTCTAAACACATTTTTTTCTGTGCTCCCATACAGAGCACATAGTTTCGGAGGAATTCCTGTTGTGTGGGAGGCCAGCTCAGCCCCATTCACACACTCAGCTTCCCAGATGTGGCCCCTTGGGCCTGGTCCTATCTCGGTTTCAGCCGCCAGGCTGCTCCCCAGCATCCTTGTCGACAACCACAGTGGCCTTTCTTCATTTACTTATTTACTTTGTATTCGCATGGTGTACTTCAGCTTTTTTTTTAATCTTCCTTTGAGTACGTTAAGATTGTGAAAAAAGTTTGCTCCAGGAAAAGGGAGCTGAAATGCCCCCTGATTCCTCTAATTGCATAAATGGGGGTGTGTGTGTGGCAGGAGGTGGGGGAGGGCAGGTGAAAGAGAAAGGAGTGGAAATCAGTTAGCACCCTGGGTCGTCAGATAAGATGCCCCTCTATTAAAAACTCAAGACTTGAGACCGGGAAGTTGGCACCAGACAGGGGCTTGCTGTTATTACAGTTCTTGTTAAAATTTGACCCACAGGGTGAGTTTTTTAAATCTCAGTGAAATAGGGTACTGACCTCTTCAAAACTCTCAGATGTGCGCAGGAGATGAGACCCGAGATAATATTTATGGTGCTTTTTGACTAAGGAAGGTCACTGTGTGACAATTTCAGGGGGACACCTGCAGCACGGCTTTGTCAACAGGGCCTTGAATGTGAACAAAACACACACAGTCATTTCCCACCAGGATGTGACATCCGGGGCCGACCCTGAACACAGGCACATCTGGAGGATGACTATTTCGGGAAGCATTTTCTCCTCTGGTCTGTGACTTAATCTGTCGGGTATCTGGGAGGGGGTCAGAGAGAAGATCTGCCTTCAAAGTGTGAATGTCTTCAAGTGTGGCTGGGGGAGTGGACCAGGGGCTAGGGAGCCTTGAAGCGCAGGCGCTGAGCTGCCAAAGCCACTATTCTGAGGCTGATTTAACCAGAACAGTGGGGGAATCAGGGCTCTCAAGTAGGCCAGTGCTTAAAAATGAGTGATATAAATGTTACTCATTGTACGATTGAGGGAAAGACATCAAGCACAGGAAGCGATTACAATTCTTTATCTACTGGGCCCCGTCGCTAAGGAAACTCTGACTCAGTGCATGAAAGACAGCAGTCCCTTTGGAGTTCAGGCCAGTTAGTCATGATAGCGCCGGATCCTCTGGTATTAATAGCAATCACATCGACCAAGTGGACAGCCCTTAAGGTCTGAAGCAATGTCCACATGTATAAGCCTGCTTTATGCACATTAGAAGTCAATGTTATTCATCCTCATTTTTCAAATAAAGAAATCGAGAGCTACAGTCTGGCAGGAAAAAAAAGATTCAAATCCAGATCTTCTAAGTTCAAGTTTAAGCTTCATTGTCCTGCTACACTAGAGCTATTCTGCTTAAACGCACAGGTCTTTAAGCTTTTGTGCAGAATCCTGCAAATGTCAACCAGATGCTATTGCATGATGCGAATGCAGTATAGACTGGTGTGTACGTGGGAGGTGTGCACCTTCATCTCTCACTTTTTAATCAGAAGAAAAATGCTGACTTGTGCTTGACTTTTACCAAAAAGTTTTCCTGGTCCTGCAGAAGGAACTGTCTTCTGGCATAATTAACTCAGAGGAAATATGTATCTCTTGGGGCTGAAAAACTTGAGGGAGGTCCTAAATTACATGGACATCACATACTTTCATAAGCTACTTTGTTCTTTTCTTAAAATCATCTCAGGAATCATTTATTTTTTGGCGATGGCAGTCTTATTTACACTGAAAAACAGTTTTATATGGGTTGTCTTTCATTCACGGTGAGGCGATGAGAAAAGAAAACAAAATTTGTTTAGAGCTCCAGTGAAAAAATAATTGATTGGATGGTAGCTTAACTGTCAAAATCAGAACTTTCCCATACTATCTGAGGAATGAAAACACATCCTGATTAGTAACCCTCACCAAGTTCGGAAGGTTAGAGGTGATTCAGTCTCCATGAATGTGGTCTGGTCTTATTTTAAGAAGGGCCTCTGAGTCATGTGGAGTTGTGTCAAAATATGTGTTGTGTTATGTTTTGTTATTTTAAAAAGGCAGCTTGGAGGGAGGAAATTGAACCATCTTTTTTTCAAAAAAATCTCTGCCCTTTAATGGAAGAAAAGGGCAAGTCAGTTCCCACACATCTCACTTACTTTCTGTAATGCAGGCTCTGATGTATTTTACCGCAGATATATTCTAAATGCGGTTTGCTATAACCTTACTTACTTAGAGCATTTTTAGTTTGTAACTTGAGCTGTTCTTACTTAATATTTATTGTTAGATGTGGTTACATGCACTGCTTAGAATCGAATGAAATTTACTATTTATCTATTACTATCTTGACTGATTAGCTATCTGGAATGATGTTTATACAGATACATGTACTATTTTAATCTATGTAAAATACGCAAAATTTTAAGCGAGCTTCAGTTTTCCCAACCAGAAATATAGGAGTAGAACCAATCTTCCCTATATTCCTGGGCAAGCACATGGGGTAGGGGCATCAGAGGTGCGTCATGAGAAGGGGACTGACCCTCTCAGGCAGGGGTGAAGAAGGCAAAGGGTTGCCAGAATTAAGGGCCCAAGATCCCTAGCTTCATAGGAATTTGCTCTTATAAATGCATGCTGAACTTCCCAAGCCCATGTCTTTCCAATAAATGTCCTAAATTTAATAAAAGAGATGCTGTGAAGTTGGGAATTCAATTTGGGCTGTAATTCACCACTCCTAAAATGAGGCCTTGGGCTTAATTTTCAGCAATCTAGGCCCTCTGGCTACAGGAGGGAAGATTTCTTACAGGGCCCATCGAGAAGCTTTTTGGTTCCTTCTGTAGATCTTAATCTAGGAATTTAAAGCCCTGAGCACATCATTTTCTTTTCCTAAGCTGTCTAGCGTAGTTAGAAGCAACCAACCAACCTGATTAGGCTCCTATTTTTCACCAAAATGTTCAAACTCAGTAAATACTTGGCCACCCAGAACCTTGTCCTCCATAGGCACGTAAGCGCAGGTGTGTAAAGGTGATCATCTGAGTGACTGTTTTGCCACCACAGGCTAAACACTCCTTTACCACTGGATATGGGGTCCTTTGTGTCTTAAATCTAATTAGATGAGAAAACCAATTCTAGAAAACCCAGAAACAAGAGAGCTCATCCTTAAGGTTCTGTCCCTCAGGAAACACTCTCAATACCAAATTCTATTTCAGGTTTAAATCAGACAAGCAGAGCAGATCTACAGCCTTGTGTTTGGGTATCTGACCTTCTGAGCAGTGAGAGCTGCTCAGGCCGCCTCTGTGAGGCTGCGGTCTCTGTGTCTGATGCCAGAGCCCCAAGCCCTGGGAGTGGAAGGAAGACGGGTGTGGGGTGGAGAGAATAAGCTGAAGCCAAAGCCAGACTGAAACCCATGTCAGCCCTTGTCACGTCTGACCTTGGGCTACATGGAAGACTCTAGCTGGACTGTTGAAGGAATGTCTGAGGACTTTCTCCTAAAGTTTTCCAATTGCTTCAGCAAGACTGCCTCACGGCTATTTTTAAGTCATCTAGAAGCATTTTTAAAGACCAGCACTTGGTTATTACATTTCAGTTCCTTTTCCACAAAGGTTTTTCAGAAGCTTTCCTCATGTCATCAATGACACAATATTTGTAAAGTAATAGATGCATAACACACGTCACGCAAGGGCTGTGGGCGAGCTCCACAGCTAAGAATCTCGACTGGCCTTCTACGGTGAATACGATTTCACTGTCAGAAGCGCAGTGTAAGTTTCCCTGTCTGCCTCCTGCTCTGATTTTAAGGGCACTCACCCAAGTGATGAGTAACAGCAGATGATGGGGTGAATCATTGGACACTGCAGTTTGAATTGAGTGGTCAGTCCCCTCCCGGCCTGTGGTTGGGAAGGCATTGGAATAACGGAACTGAGGGTAAAGAAGATGCAGCTGGGTCTTCTCAGGTCACAGCCCGAGGGCCTGGGAGGAAAGGACACCCAGGAAAGAGGGAAGGCCAGCCAAGACGGATGGGTGTGCTCTGTGCTTCCCTGTGCTGCTCTTGCCTTGAGGTTGAACACAAAGAGCTGACGGACTGTGAATAGTCACAGACCAATTATCTAAGCTGTGACAGCAAGATGCAGAGCTGCTCGCTCAAGATCCTCAAGGAAACACGGCCGGACTCGATCACTTCCCACCACCAGCGTTCTGAGGAGGGAGGGTGTTTAAAAATCTGCTCCAAGAAGGTCTGACTTTGCACAGGTTATGGAGCAGAATTTCCCTGGACAGAATCTTTGCCAGCAACCGAGATGCAAAGCAGGACACCTTCTCCTGGAACAGACGATGCCAGGGCTCAGAGTGTTTGTCAGGGAAAAGCAGAAGCAATGATGTCAAAATGGAAAAATGACCCAGAGAGAAAGTCTCCAACTTATTGCTCAGAAAATGATTATTTGGGGGGAGATAGGGTTGGGGTCAGACATTTTATATTTTGGTAACCAGCATTTCATAGCATGTGGTTGAAACTTCTGTCCCACATTCATCGGCTTCCCTCACGTGGATCCTCCTCATTAATGTTTAAATGTGCTCAGGTCTCCCCCCATTTTAGGGGGACCCCAAGATTACATGTGTCACATTAAGATACATGAAGACTAGGGCTTCCCTGGTGGCGAAGAGGTTGAGAGTCCGCCTGCCGATGCGGGGGACACAGGTTCGTGCCCCGGTCCGGGAAGATCCCACATGCCACGGAGCGGCTGGGCCCGTGAGCCATGGTGGCTGAGCCTACGCGTCCGGAGCCTGTGCTCCGCAACGGGAGGGGCCACAACAGTGAGAGGCCTGCGTACCGCAAAAAAAAAAAAAAAAAAAAAGATACATGAAGTATAGATGCTCTGTAGTAACTTAAAGCTGATCCAAACCTCCCCGAGTACTTAACTGGGAGGTTAGATGAGTCTACATTTTAAAGTCTGTTTGGGGAACATGGTCATATTCATCAGGCCCTTTTCTCAGATTTCCTTTGGGGTCTTGCTGGAGAAGCAGACCCTGGGATCTGTACAGTCAGCTACTTGCCCCGGTCCCTGGCTCCCCATCCTTCAGGGCCCGGGTGCCCCAGTAGCATCTGATTCGGATTCTCCAACCAACTGGTGGATGTGTTCCAGTCCACACTCGTGACTTGGTGGTTTGCTTAGACTCTGTTAGTCCCACCTCGGCCCTCCTGGTCGCTGGGCGCACCCTGAAGTCCAGATCTTTCTCCCAGTCGGTCTACACTGCCCTTCCTGTGGACCTTGGCTGTTTTACCTCAACCCCTGCAGGCAAGCTCCATGGCCGTGCACTCAGGAGGAGTTCTGCGTGGCTACCACGCCGCAGAGGACGCCAGGATGTCTCAAGAAAGGACCCCCTGGGCTCTTCTCACCTCGCCAAGGGGCTCCCTCTCATGTGCTCTGTGTGACAATAACACTGCGGTGGCCGAGTAGAAACCCGCGATCCCAAAGAGACAGCTAAGTGGAAGCCCCTTCCTCCCAACTTTCCCTCCAAGTGCCTCCCGTCTGCAGGGGCTGGGGAACACGTGTCTCCATGCTGCCGCCCCGCTGCCCTCTGATCTTCCTCCCAAAACAGACGAAGAAGCCTGTTCCTCCTTGCCTCACTTCAGGGGCACCTGCCTTCCCCCTTTCCTGAGGCTGTAAGGACTGAACAGCTGCCAGTGAACATGCTTTATTAGAATATGTAGGAAAACATATTAGTTTAATAGTCTCAAAATACATCTCTATTATGTCCTTTGAGAAAACAACCCAAACCGTTACCTCCTGACTGTCCCCTTGTCCCAGGGCACATTCTCAAAGATGTCGTCTACATGCCTGGCTTCCGGTCCCTCACCCTCTCCCACTCCTTAGCTCCCTTCAGCCTGATTCCCACCCCTCCCTCCACTGACACATCCTGTGGAAGGTCAGTGACCCCCACGCCGGCAAAGCCAAGCACAATTTTCGTACATCCGACTTGACTACTCTAGAGCATTTGTCACTACTTATCACTCCTCATTTTGTGAGACCCTTGCTTCCCTTGGTTTCACTCGAATGTTCTTCATCCATCACTGGTCTCCTTCTCAGGCTCCTCTTGGGCCTGGATCAGTCTTGCCTTGGAGTCACGTGAGACGAGGCTTTGTTCTCAGCCCGGGCTCTCTTCCAGTCCCTCCCATGCTTTCAACAGTCAACCGAACATCAGTGAATCGCTAAGGCACAAAAGTAGCCCAAACATCCCGCCGCACACCTGCAGCCTACAACCACTGCACTCAAGGAATCCCATATCTAGGATCCCTTTTAAGGGATCTTTTCCCTCCACATGAAGGTAAGCTCGCTGGGTTTGGGAACAGGACTACTGTGGCTAATCAATATCGCCCCAGCATAATACAGTGCCCTAGGACAGGTGTTCAATGAATTATCTTTTGAATGAATGAATGAATATTAGAAAGAATAAATAAATGAACTGCAAATCATTTGCTATGGTAAATAAAATGATACGGTGACCAAAACATAATGAAATTACCTAAAGACAAGTTCTATTGGCTCAACCAAATGTTTCCATTCCATTATCTCAGTATTATTTCTGCTTCTTGTAGGTTTCCCTTGTAATTTTTTTTTAATTTAATTGTGGTAAAAAAACACATAACATGGGACTTCCCTGGTGGTCCAGTGGTAAAGAATCCTTCTCCCAATGCAGGGGACACAGGTTCGATCCCTGGTTGGGGAACTAAGATCCCACATGCCGCGGGGGCAACAAAGGCCACGTGCTGCAAACTACAGAGCCCACGCTCTGGAGCCCGTGCACCACAACTAGAGAGAAGCCCACAAGCCACAGCGAAAGATCCCATATGCTGCAATGAAGATACCACGTGTTGCAACTAAGACCCGACACAGCAAAAAATAAATAAATAAATATTTTTTTAAAAAAACAAACACATAACATAAAATGTATCACCTTAACCATTTCCAAGTGTACAGTTCGGAAGTGTTAACTTCAATGTTGTACCATCAATCTCCAGAACGTTTTCACCTTGTAAAACCAAAACTCTGTATCTAAACACCGCCTCCTCTCCTTCTTTCTTCCCCCAAGCCCCTGGCAACCACCATTCTACTCTCTTCTCTGTGAACTTGACTTCTCTTGGTAATAAATTATTTGGCAGGCTATAGATACCTTGTTGATAAGTGTCTTGTATTTGAAAGTACTGAGAAAAGAGTGTCATGTGTCTAAGCGGCTATTTGATCTTGATTCTTTCATTTCAACTTGAAAAGCTAAACAATTGTTCTTCTGTGGCCCGTGCAGGAGGGGATGGTGGAGGTGGAGGTGGAAGTGGAGGGGACGGTGGAGTCACCTTTTGTTCTAGTCCAGGTACACAAAGCCCAGATAATCGTTTTAGGCTGTTTCAGAAGCAACTTTCTGCTTAAAGTATTTCCCTTATTTCCAACTATGGAAGAGGTTCAAAGGAAAGGGCTTCTAATGGATGGATGGAAGTAAGAAAATAGTCTTGAGAGTATCAAAGGGATGTGCTCAGTGGAGGAGATTCCTCACGAGGTTTCCTCATTCTTCCTGGGCACAGACGTCCAGTTAGACGATCATTCCCAGACTGCCTTGTGCTCTGTGATCAAGTTTTTTTTGGTTGAATTTCAGCATCAGTAAAATCTGTATGAGAACATGTTCAGCTTTTGCCCCTAAAGGACCTCGTTTTCCTCCTGGCTGGAGGTCAGCTGCAAGGACTGGGGTGCCTCGGGAAGATGTGTGTTGAGGACGGCGAGCTGCCCAGCTCGCATGGTACCAGATGTGACTCTTTGGAGCAGAGCCTGTCCACCCACCCTAGACTGTCACTGAGAAGAAAGACACCTCTGTCTGGTGTGAACCACTGCATTTGGAGGGCACCTTGTGCAGCAGGGTGTCCTTCCTATTCACACACACATCTCTGCTCTTCATTTTACACTTGCCTGAGTTATTACTTCCTCGCAGATCTAAACACGACTTACTTGTTGAAGTGGGTATGGCTCACTGGAACGTACAGAACAAACATGATGGACACTTTCCCTGACCTTGAAGAGTTTATTATTTTTGTGTTGAGAAAGTCGAAATCATGTACACAGGAAACACATAAATAATTAAGAGCCTATTTGAATAGTACTGACAGTTAGGGTTCTAGAATCCTAACTAGAAACTTGGAACCTTCTAGAAAGTCAGAGAAGATTGGAGAAGGGATCAACGGAAGGTTGAGTGGCCCTGCAAGGTTTCCAAGAGGAGGGGGCCTGAGTCAGTGTGTACAAGGGTGGGGGACCCACCTGCACCTGGGTCCTTCACCATAGGCAAAGGAAGTGTCTCTCCCTTCTCTATTTCCCCCAGGGAGAAGGCGAAACGACCAGCCTAACACACCTGGGCTGCTGGTCACTGAGTTCCAAACTCTGAGGGTCATGTATGAGACCTTACAAGAGGGACATCTTCATGGTGGCACCTCTGGGGTTTGCTTAGGACACTCCTCCCCACGTTTATCTTGACAGCTTCTCCTGCTTGGATGCTGTTTCCATGGGAGCATTGCCAGGCCCTGAACCCAGGTAATGTGCCCTTCACATAGGAGCACATTGACCTGCCACCCCTGCCCTGAGAGCACCAGATTTCAATTCCCAGTTAACTGAAGGTGGCTTCCGTGGAACTGTCAGCTGTATGTGGACCCATGTCATCTTTTTTCAAAGAATCGTTCCCAGTGCTTCAGATAATGTCCAGACAATTATCAATAAAAGTATTTTAAATAAATGAGTAAATATTAGTGCTTATTGAATGATAAATATTGGGCAAGATCAAAACAGGGACTTCCCTGCACTGTAATCTATCCCGTGGTACATGATACCGAGTGTCTTCTCAGAAAAGTGGACATTTTTCAAATGACAAGTTGTTCTATTAGCAATATGTGGTCATATGGGGGTTTGCTAAATTCTTCTGTTCTTTTTTGGGAGCTTAAAATATGAAATGAGTTCACAGAGGTGGAATAGTTTCAAGCAATAGAAGGCCAAGATTAAACTGCTTCTTATTTCCCCTCTGAGAAGGAATCATTTATCTCTAGTGGAACTATCAGAGTCCTGGATAAAAATAAAAATGTGAATTTTTAAAGTAGGGCTCACTTTTTGAACTACTCTTCCGAAATGAACCATGCAGTTTGGCCTTTTTATTTGAATTATTCTGATGCAGTTTTCTCCACAAAGATGTAAAGTATATTAGAACCGGTCCCTCCGTTGGACTGAGGAACTTGGGAAGCTCTTTCGGGCTTGCAAAAACGCAGCCTCATCTCTTGGGTATTGGATAGATGAATAGTCAGCTCTCAGCCCTCACTTTGCAAATGGAGGGAGAATTCACAAAGTTAAGAATCCAATGGATGACTTCTTTGGGCTCTGCGTGGCAGTAACTCATTAAAAAGTAGAAAAGGAAGGCAGGAACTGTTCTCCTGTCCAAAATAAATCCCTCCATCACTAGAAGCACCTCCTGTACCAGTCTTTCTCAACTGGGGATGATCCTGCCTGCCACCCAGGGCACAGCAGCAATGTCTGGAGGCGTCTTTGATTGTCACACCTGGGGCTGGGGCAGGGTGTTACTGGCCTCCAGTGGGTGGGGGTCAGGGATGCTACTAAGCATCCTAGGTGCCCAGGTCAGCCCCCAACACAAGCATCATTGGGCCCCAAAGTATCAACAGTATGGAGGGTGAGAAGCCCCATTGTGTCCTCTGAGGAACTTCTTGCATGCTGGCCAAGCAGAAGAACCCTGGTGACCTGCCTTCCGCCTGGGTCCTTGCAGTAAAGACCCTCTGCAACACTGCCTCCTTCCACATAGGGAACAGGGACTGGTGACCCCAGCTCAGCGGAAGGCCAGGCCCTCTGGCCTTCAGCATCATGTCTTGGGTCTGATGACTCCCAGCTTGGCGAATCCACCAGGTAAGGTAAGGCCCAGAGCCAACCCCGCCGAGGGAATCTCACACCCAGAGAAGCTGTCCCAGCATGTGTGTCCTCTTGGCTGTCAGTTACATTTCTGTGTCTCGTCTCATGCAGCTCTGGGATCAGCGCCGTGATTACAGAGGTGAACTCTTTGTCTGAAATCGGATCCAGACCGTGGTTCCAGAGTGGCTCACTCCACTGGTACAGCAGGGAGGTGCTGTCAGAGGCTGAAATCCTCCTCTGAGCTGCAGGAGAGCCGAGGAAAGGATGTCCGGTGCTGCGTATCTGCGGGGCGACTGGCTCCGCAGCTGGGCTGGGCATGCCCTCGAGATGCCAGGACAGGATGCCAAGTGGGCGGGGTCAGGGCACTCCAGCCCGGTGGAGGTCCAAGCTCAACAAGGGCTGTTCCAACCACCCTCCATGCCTCCGTCTCGTAGTCTCAGTGGCAGACACGGTTATCATTTTGAAACAAAAATGTGATCACTGTATATATGTGCCACATCTTCTTTATCCATTCATCTGTTGATGGACACTTAGGTTGCTTCCATGTCCTGACTACTGTAAATAGAGCTGCAATGAACATTTTGGTACATGACTCTTTTTGAATTATGGTTTTCTCAGGGTATATGCCCAGTAGTGGGATTGCTGGGTCGTATGGTAGTTCTATTTTTAGTTTTTTAAGGAACCTCTGTACTGTTCTCCATAGTGGCTGTATCAATATATACAGTGGAATATTACTCAGCCATAAAAAGAAACAAAATTGAGTTATTTGTAGTGAGGTGGGTGGACCTAGAGTCTGTCACACAGAGTGAAGTAAGTCAGAAAGAGAAAAACAAATACCGTATGCTAACACGTATATATGGAATCTAAAAAAAAGAAAAAAAGGTCATGAAGAATCTAGGGGTAAGATGGGAATACAGACACAGACCTACTAGAGAATGGACTTGAGGATATGGGGAGGGGGAAGGGTAAGCTGGGACAAAGTGAGAGAGTGGCATGGACATATATACACTACCAAACGTAAAGTAAATAGCTAGTGGGAAGCAGCCGCATAGCACACTGGGATCAGCTCAGTGGTTTGTGACCACCTAGAGGGGTGGGATAGGGAGGGTGGGAGACACAAGAGGGAAGAGATATGGGAACATATGTATATGTATAACTGATTCACTTTGTTATAAAGTAGAAACTAACACACCATTGTAAAGCAATTATACTCCAATAAAGATGTTAAAAAAAAATGTGATCACGTTTCTTTTCCACTCAGTGATCTTTAGTTGTCACTCCTGCCCCCAAAATAAAGGTAAAAACTTGACAGTGACAGGAGAGACACGTGATACCACATTTCCACCAGCTGCTTTCATCAGGGCCCGAGTCCTCGCCCCTCTCCCTTCTCCCTACAGACAGTCTGTGCTTCAGTCATGCAAGGAAATGCAGATTCCTCAAATTAAAGCATCTCCTTTTACATACGACGGACATTTCTTGCTCACTGGGTCAATTCCCGGATAGAATGTAAGTGATGGCAGCGGCTGTAACAAACAGAGACGAACATTTCGGTGTTTAGCACAATAGACGCTCCTTCTTCCTCATGAAGAAGTTCAAGCTGGCATTCCTGGTTGTCCGGAGGCTGCGTGATGACTCAGGGCCACACTTTTGTTCCAGCTTGTGGCTCCGCCCTGCCTGTCCTCTACATGTTGTTGGTGAAATTGATAAAGACACACAGAAAGGCAAGCCCACTTCTGTACAGCTGGGGCCTGCGGAACACATATCACCTTGGTCAGAACTCAGCCACGCGGCCGCCTGGCCTTGGAAGGGAGGCTGGGGGAGGTAGTGTACCCGTGGGCCCCAGCCATGGGGCTGGAGCCATGGGAGAGCAGTGTGCCTTTGTTGGCCTAGGCCATAGTTCTACAGGACACTCTATTTTGTGGCAATTCAGCAAGCTGTTCACATAACCTGTTCACTTTCCTCTAGGTATTTTTACTTCAATAAGTTTGATAAACCCACAAAAAAGAGCATATAGTCCCCTTACCTTTGGACAGTTTCCCAAATGTTTTATAGCTAATTAAATTCTTTACATTAGATATTGAATAGGACTGTTATTGCTTCGACTAGGTATCACAGATAACCCAGGTCATGCGAGCTCCCACTCACAATTTTGGTTACAAGTCACACTGATTCACTTGTTTGGATTCTCCTGTTCCCTTTTCTTATAGAATTTCCTTTCTTCCCCACTCTTGGCTGATAAGTACCTATTAATTTTCAAGAATTTATTAAACATAATCCTCTTTGTGGAGCCTGTTCTAAGCCTCCCATGCAGAACTGACCATTCTATTGTCCGTGCTCTTAGGACACAGAGCGCATCTTCTGTCTAATCCTATAGCATTTTAGTAAACGTATCTGATTCCAATTCCTAGATACTAAGCTCTTTGGATGATAGAGATTATGCTTAACCATCGTTTTATCCCTATTCCCCAGAGAACATAGTAAATGCTTAATAATTCTTTGTTGAATCAAAGTGCACGCAATGTGTAACTGTAACATAATTCTCAATCATGGCTCAGTGACTGTCATATTTTATAGTAAAAACACGTGATTTTGAGTGTATAGTCTAACATCCCTTAACCATTTGACAGAAGTAAAGGTAATTTCAGGTATCTAGTTCATTATTTTAGTTTGGGTAAAGCAACAAGATTCAAATACTTAGCTCCTAAGTAATATTTTGATGTCTCTCAATATCTATTTTCCTCCCCATTAGTTATTTATGATGCAAATACGTTAAAAAGCACAACTGTCATTTTTGAGTGAGGAAAACCCAGATTTGAATCTCACTTTACTTTCTACAAGCTATGTGATTGTGGACAAGTAGTTTAATTTAAGCCTTAGTTTCAGGCTATTTGCTACTGGAGTCAAAAGCCCTCATTGTTAATTTACCCATAGTCTGGGTGAGGAAAAGGATGGGATGGGCAGAGAGATGCCTTCAATCCCGAGGTCACTGCCAAAGGTTCTACTGCTGCTGTGGGTACCTGGGTACAGAGAAGCCAGAGCCACCTCACTGTTATTGTTGTTGTTATTACTATTATTATTATTATTGCTTCCAATTCCATGAAGCTCCTCTCTCAAGCAGTAGTTTCACTATTTTAAAAAACCTTTGAATGTATCAATTTTCTTCACCAGGATATTCTAGAAGCACATGAGTTACACATGTGCCCTTTTGCTGCCACACTGTCTAAACCTTGACAGTCTCCCTCCCTCCGATCTGCCTGCCCTGGGCTGTTAGAGCAGGACGCTGCCTCCCAATGTATTACCCCGACAGAGAACAAATGTGCAGCAGTAAATATTATGGTTTCATCTAATGCTTCAACTGTGAAGACAAATGACAGAAAATGTAGTCACGGATACGGAGGTCAAAACCTATTGGTGCGGATATTTCACGGCGACTATTACAATACACTTTTCATGGAGGGCTTATTTATGGGAATCTATTATGAGTCATAGCAACTCATAACACGACGTTCTATGGAAAATTCCATTCTCCACTTGGGCTAAATACCAGACATACAGCACTCACTTTTGATGAATGAGAGTCATAAACATACCCCAACAGGTGTAATACAGTAGTTTACAGCTTTAACCTAAATTGATAGATATATTTTTTTCCTCATAAAACAAGAAAAATGGGATAGAATAAGATCTTTGCAATTCTCGGCAGGACAGTTAACGGACCGCAGCCTTGCAGGTGCTATCTCATCACCCGCCTGTCAGAACAGGGTCTCCTCCTGCACCGTTTTCTCACTACCTGTACTGCAGCGTCTTAATCTAGTCTATAAATAGCTTTCTAATTTGAATTAGGATAATGTGCTCTCTGTGCTTGTTGGATGTGGTGCAACGTTGTTTGTGCTCACTTTAAATCTCACGAAGTCAGAGAGCATTTTTTTCATTCCAGATAGAGCTAAAAATATTCACCCATTAAAATAGTAATCATCATTAAAATTAGCTTGCTGATTTTGCTGATTAATTTCTCAGTAACAAGTATGCTTTCTAAAAAGTTTCAACTGAACATTTTTTGACACAACTAGAATTTTAAAATGTAAGCTATGTAAAGAGGAAGAGGTAATTAAGGAACTACAAATAGAAATTTTAAATCTACTGTAATTTTTAATGATTTTAAGAAAAAAAGTTGTTTTCAAAATAAAAGAGTGAAGAGGATGGAAATGGTTGCTATAACTGGAATGTAGGACTGAGGTCCCTACAGCTTAGTTCTGGACTGTGATTCTCATACCTTGGGAAAGTTGTTTATTTTTGTCTATACGGGAGGGGTGATCCAGTAGGCATAATAAGTGTTCAAGTGATCAGAGCCACTCTTGTAAGATTTAAATATTTTTTTTGCCTGTGTTCTATTTTCATATGCAACAGGCAGGCTTCAAGTTCAGAGGAAGGTTGTAAATCAGTAACAACATAAAAGAGCAACTTTAAATGCACGGATGAAACAAAGGGCTCTTCCTTTTAAGACAGCCATTGGTGCAATTTATTTTGTCTTCAGTATCTTTATTTTAGTTGGAGTTAAAGACTTAAACAAGCTAAAATGCAGTTTTGTTCAACCTTCTTGAAAACTGGGAATTCCCTGGTGGTCCAGGACTCGGTGCTCTCACTGCCAAGGGTTCGATCCCTGGTCGGGGAACTGAGATCCCACAAGCTGTGCAGCACGGCCAAGAAAAATAATTATAAAATAAAATAAATTTAAGAAAAGAAAATTGAGGAAGGGGAAATATGTGTTTTCATTTTAATCCTTTAAGAAAATCAACCACTCACTGTAATCTTAAGAAAAGAGGCCAGTACAAATGCCTCTGATTTTAAAATACATAAAATACGTTTTAAACTGAAGAAAGGAATATTAATTACAAGACAGAAGCCGGTTGAGAAAAGTTTATAAGACAAAGATCAGGAGAAAGATATCATGCTCAGTTGTGTTTAAAATAATGTCTGTATATCATTCAGTATTAATGAAGGCAATGAGATATGCCTTGGCTGTGAATATTTGACGTTTCATACTATTTGTAGTGGACATATGTCATAAAGCAGTAGTGAAATCCAGTATGTCATTGATGACCATCGAATGGTAACTGCCATGGAAACCTGTGACCTTTCTCAGATAATGAATATCGGCAGATCTAGAGAAAGACACAGATTTATTTCAAAAAGATCTGGTGTGTGGCAGGCAGGAAACAGCAGCAGGTAACCCAGGGCTATTCATAGTTCCATGAAAACACACTCACACACATTCCTTTTCTGTTTGGAAGACACAGATCCTAAGTAGTTACATATTTATTTTCAAACATTAAGCTGTAATGGAATCCAGCCGGCTTTAATAATGTAATTTAGCCTAATCTTTTACAGAGCTTTAGTGAGTTATTTTCTAAAATGTTTTAAAGAAAATGTCATTTAAAGCACACATATCTTATTATATAATCTCCTGGGCAGGTTTATTGTAAGAGATATTCAACCAAAACATTCATAAAAGGTCATGTATGTATTCTGTGACAGTATGTCTGAGATGTTGAGCATTTAAGAAAAGAAGGTCATCTTGTCTCCTGTAATTTGAAATGTAAACCTGGTTTAGCCTAAGGTGGGATTCCATGAGTAATTATCAGAATAAAATAATATATTTCTCTGTGTGTGTGTGTGTGTGTGTGTGTGTGTGTGTGTGTGTAGATTGGTAGGTAGAAAATAGATAGATAGATAGATAGGTAGATAGATAGATAGATAGAGATAGAGATAGATAGATAGAGATAAAGAGATAGAATAGAATAGATAGACATTCAGAGTATCTCAAGTGTCATATATTGGTCTTGGTTCCTAATTAAATTCAGAAGCATAAAAAAGTAAAAGGCTTGAACTATTTTAAAGCCTCTCTATGTGGTATCTCCCAGCTTTCATCTTTCCCCCCTTGCAAACCATCTTCCCTTTAGTTTCCAAAATAATTTAAAAATAAAATAGGAATCTTTCTGGCCCTCCAAAGCACCCCATTGAGACCCAAATCTGCACCCTCCGCCACCCACCTCTCCCACCTCCTCCTGCACCACTCTCCCCTCACTAAGCTCCCGCCCAGGCCAGCACCCCCTCCCCCTGGTCTGTGCATGCCAGCTGTGCTCCGAGGACAGTCCTCAGTGTGTCCGGGGCCAGAGCCCATGTGGGGAAGCCCTGCCTCCTCCCTCCCGTGGAGCCAACTCTGAGGGCCGCAGGGTCTTGAGAGCACCCTGAGGAAACAGGCTGGGGTCGGGACTTCCCTGAGCATCACCACTTTCCCCTCCAGATTTGACCCCTCCCCTCCCATATTGGCTCTGCTGGGAGGAGTCTTGAATGGGTGCTTTCCCCAGGAGATCCTCATCTCCAGGTGCACCTCTGGGAACCTGAGCTAAAATGAAAGGCCTGGGCACCTCAGATGCCACCGCCTACTCCTTGCTCAGAGCCCTATTCAGGAGCTTTGCATGTCACATGCCCGGGTCCCCAGGGAATCCAGGGAATGGCACCCTCAGAGCTGACGTTTTATATCCCGGGCTAGATTCACTTCACGGGATGCCTGCTCCCCAGATTTCCCTGGGAGAAGGCCGGGGAAGGCAGACAGCAGAAAGTTGAGCGCTTGCCTCTCAACTTTTCACCATTTGGTGAAGGTTTGTGATACAATATGTAGAAGAATGGAAGTCACATTTAACTTTCAAAATCTGTATCTGAGAGCACATTGAACTGTAATTAATTCAACAAATATTTACTGGGCACTTGCCATGTACTAGGCACTGGCCTAGACATGGGGCTATAAAAGTGAGCAAAACAGACACACGTTTCTGTTCTCATTTAGTTTACATTCTTGTTGGCTGAGAAAGACAAAACACCACCCCAAACTGCAGCAAATTGGGAAGCGTGATAGTGACAGGGCTACGTGGGGCTGTGGTGGTGGCAGTGAGGTGCAGTTCATGAGGGAATAACCTGCAGGCACCTGGGAGAGGAGTGTTCCACCGCATAGAGACAACGGGAGGTGAGAGGCCCCAGGCGGTGTGGAGCAGGCCAGAACTGGCAGTAAAATTCCATTAACTGCAGCACATTAGCTGCTGGCTAATTACAGGGCCCTGGCGCTTTCCCTGAGCAGCCAACAGAGTAAAGGGCCGTCGATTTACACAGGTAGGTAATGGCTCTTGACCTACGTTTCCAGCAGAGCCCAGTAGCAGAATAGTAAATGGCATCCAAATAATAGAGTTTTTGTTATAGGAGCTTTTTGGTGAGTTATAGATTCACCTGGGGGCAATATCAGAATGTGAGGTTCCAGAGACTGACAGTAAAGTAAAATTTAGGGATGACAACTCATGATAAAACCTAATCTAGAAATAGAGAAAAATTCATTCTGACCGTATAGATCAATTAGGGAGTATTTGTATTAAACTATTCATCACAGAACAAAAAGATTCTACATAAGAGTACTAAGGGGCTTCCCTGGTGGCGCAGTGGTTGACGGTCCCTCTGCTGATGCAGGGGACGCGGGTTCATGCCCCGGTCCGGGAGGATCCCACGTGCCGCGGAGCGGCTGGGCCTGTGAGCCGTGGCCGCTGAGCCTGCGCGTCCGGAGCCTGTGCTCCGCAACGGGAGAGGCCACAACAGTGAGAGGCCCACGTACCGCGAAAAAAAAAAAAAAAAAGAGTACTAGTATAATGATTTTTCTCTGGAGCAGTTAAAATATGATTTGTTACTCTGCAGAGGAAGCCAGATCTACGTTCGCTGCCGTCTGTACTGAAAACCTTTGGTTTTAATTCGTAAACATTGTGCAATATGATGGCATATAATCAAATTCTTTTCTCAGTTCTATGAAACAGGGGTACCCCGGTTCGTTGCAAAACATACATGAATAATTAGCCATTGTGTGTGTGTGTGTGTGTGTGTGTGTGTGTGTGTGTGTGTGTGTGTGCGTACTGTACAGCCTGAGCGCCCCTGTCTGGTGCATCTGTACTCAAGGCCTAGGTCCTGTAGGGACAGAGTAGCTTGCTTTCAAGCACATCTGGCACAGCACCCTGCAGATGTGGCTACTTAGTAACTGTGTGCTGAGGACAACGATTAGGTTGATGACAAATCTGGGTGCTGAGCATAAGAGTTTACTAATTGGTTTCTGGAATTGTTGCCCAGTCTTTAAAAAAAATGGGGCTTTACTTTTTTGTTATTTTTTGTTGTTGCTGTTTTTGGATTAGTGGGTTCTATCATACATTTAGTTAAACTATAAATGCTGCATTCAGCGAGTACATTCTAGTCTTTCTGGGATATGTGTGTTTTGGGAGGCTGCTCCAGCCTCATTTTCTACCGTGTCCTGGGAGGGGCCCATCCAAGGAATGAGAAACCTCACGCTGGTCTCCACAGGGCAGGGGCTCTGGATGTACTTCCGGGCTTGGCATGTGTGCTTTAGAGCCTTCCTGAAACTTCTCAATCCTGTGCCTCAGAAAAACACCCAGGTCAGCACTTGGCGGAGCCCCTCTGACTAGAATCTCTCTTATTAAATCTTGCTGTAACGGATGTGATTTTCAAAATTAAAAAAAGAAAAACAGGGCGAGAGGAGCAGTTGGTTGTAAGCATCTTAAGAGAGCTACATGGGAATCAGGCTGCCTTCACGCACAGAGGGTGCTCAAGACTTTTCCAAGTATCCTGCCACCTTTTTACAAACTCTGCTTATGACGGCAGCTCCTGGGATGAGATATTCTGTTCTCTGTGCCACTCAATTAAAATTGGTACCTGTACCATTGGGCTGATTCAAGGAATTTAAGAAAGAAACATATGAGACTAGGAAATCCTGCTCTGAAGAATAAGAAGTTAAAAAAAAGTTTTCAGTACTGTGAGGGGTAGCTGATAGGTCTTTCCTGAAAAACAAGATTAAATAGGAGGGAAATGAACATGGATGTTCCCAGTGAAATTCCACTTCTGGAGCAAGTTGCTGTATCAATCAGCTGGGACTCCAGACAATTAAATGTCTGATTGGACCATAGTAATAATAAAAAGAAGGAAGCCAACTAAAACACAAAGCAGTGAGACAGAAAATGCAATGGAGACCACGTTCACAGGATCAAAAGTCCCAATGTCTTACTAGAGAAGACCTTTATCAAAACAGGCTGAGACATTTGGTTCCCCTTTGTTGAAACCACAAAGCTGGACAAGGAGCTGGAAGCAGAGTCTGAAGAAGCAGACTTTAGTATTTTAAGCAGTGGGAGGATCGGGCATTGCTTATGGCATTTAGGATTTCAGAGCGACCCCAGAGAAAGGGAAACCCAGCTGCACCCAAGGGTGCAGGCTGACAGAAAAAGGGAAGCGGGTCCTTGGGGCTCAGTTTACGACGGTAAATTTTGCTTTCAGAGTGACAGTAATACGACAACTATCGTAACAGTGCCTGGCCACCTGGTCTGATGGGATCTGCCCTTCCATCCCACCCCAGCTCCACACTATTTATTTCTACCTGCCTACATTTGCCCCCAAGACCTGCAAAGGCCATGGGCACTGAACCAGAGCTGGAACCAGGAAGGGGATGGAAAGGCAGAGGGGCATGGGACCAGCGGCCAGCTTAGGGAAGGGGCGTTGGGGGTGTGGAGGCTGGCTGTGGCAGGTCAAGCTTCTGCTCCAGGAGGTGGTGAAATAGGATGCTCGGTAGACGGGTGACTCACAGGTCTTCTATGGCACAGGATGGTGGAGAAAATTCCATCTCCTTCGTTGAATAAGATTCTAAGTCATGCTTGAAAAATGGATATAGAAGCTCGTATGAACAATAAGTTATTTCACTCTTTTGTTTTAAAATAACCTGTATCACTTTATAGCAGGAAAAATCTACACAGAATGTTGTGGACACGTCCTGATCGTAAGTCTTTGGCATTAAGCTTTCTCCCAGTGAAGAAAGTAAAGAAGAAAATCACTCAAAGATCAGGCTAAAGGTGGCCCAAGACTCACACCTGAGATCATGGTGTGACCACATCAGAACGTCATACCATCTTCTACTTGTGTGCACGTGATCGTCATACCTTACTCTGAGTGCCACCCACAGCAAGCTGGTATTGCTATGAGGTTGATGGCTCAAAAAAGCAACACAAACACACAGAATTTTTTTTTAATTCAATTAGTTCAATTCTTCTCTTTCAGGCAATAAAATATCTAAAAATCACAAACACAGATTTGACTCTCTAATAGCAATTGCTAATGATCTCTGATTATAATGAGTGTGTGATTTTCTTTGGAATGAAATTATCTATTGCTTTTATTTTAAACAAATCAATTTGTGATGGTTCTGAGATTATTCCAGACAAGTAGATCTTATGTATTTCTTCTCCCTTAGGCTTTGAGAGAATTTTGTGGCCACCCTAGCTTCAGGAAAAGCATTAATGTTCCTGGTTCCAGCAATATTTTGTAAAACTGTTAGAAATGCCTGATAGAAATGGATGGAAAGGTGGCAGGGACTATGTCATGATTTTGTTTTCTTTAAGTTCCTTTTATTGTATGTTTGCTGAATTAGTGTGAGATTAGCCTAGTAATTTGGACCCAGGACTATTGATTGGGACCTGCGCCTGCCCTTCCCACTGACTTTCGCAGTAAAAGGACACAAAGTGATTCTCGGAGCTGTAATGTGAAATAATCTAGTGTGTGTGAGCATGTCCTTGCTGGGCCCTGAGAACATTTGGGGAAGGCTGAGTGCCCTAGTCTGTTTGGGCTGCCGTAACAAAATACTACAGACGGGGTAGCTTAAGCAACAGACATTCATATCTCACAGTTCAGGAGGCTGGAAGTCCAAGGTCAAGGTGCTGGCAGGTTTGGTTTCTCCTGAGGCCTCTCTCTTTGGCTTATAGACAGCTACCTTCTTGCTGTGTCCCCACATGGAGGATGGGGCAAGGGGGTTTTCCAGGGTCTCTTTATAAGGGCGTTGATCCCTTTCATGAAGGATCTGCCTTCATGACCTCATCACCTCCCAGAAACCCCACCTCTTAATACCATCACATTGGGGGTTATGTTTCCACATAAGAGTTTGGGGAGGCACAGACATTTAGTTCATAGCAACGAGAATTAGAAAGACCAAGGAGAGGCAAGAGGTTGATCAATTTGGTACCAGGTGACACTGGGAGTTTTGAGAAGGAATGTTAATTTTAGTTTCCAGTGTTGCTGAAGTGAGTATTTCCATTCAATTTAAGAAATGCTCACTGAGTGCATTTTGGGCCAGGAGATGAAGAGGGTAACTGGACTTCCCTCCAGGCCCCCAGGAGGTGCAGCTGCACAAACTGCACCAATGGTAACAGTGATGGGGTCACTTTACATTTCACATCGAGTTGAAATTGTCAGTGTTCATTATCAAGTATAAAAAAGATACGGGAAATCATGTAATGAACGCCCAGATCTCCCAGGTTTTCCAAGTGTGACTTATATGCTTCAGACTTCTTCAGGAAATTAAAATGTCCTGATAAGTGTGGAATCCCTTGTCAAGCCCATCCTCCCCTTGATAACCAGTACCCTGAATTTGTCTTCCATTCCTATTTTATGCTACTTTTAGATCTGTGTATTCATAAATTCTCTGTTGTTTCACCTATTTTAAAATTTAAGTGTTAGCACACTGTGTATTCCATTTCTCAAATAGGTTTTTTTCACAATAGTTTGAATTTATTCTATTACATGAGCACTCTTTCCAACTGGTGTGTAGTATTTTGTTGTATGAAAATTCCTCAGTTATTTTTCTGTTCTCCTATTATGGTCATTTGGACCAGTTCTAAGCACAGGGCTTGTAGTAAAGGATCTTTTTTCCTGCCAATCTTTTTTAAGAGGCTGTGTGTGGGATTCGTGGGTTTGTAAGGGATTCTCAGGCTACCTTCCCATCCAGAAGGCAGGCACGTGCTCCCTGAGCAAGCCCAGAAGTGCTTGCTCCTGCAGCTCTGGTCTTGGAAGTAGAAGCCAGGAGGAGGCCCTCGGAGCTGCAGCCACCAGCACAGCTCAGGTGACCCACGAAGGCCACTGAGATGGTGAGATTCTCGCTGCAGCTTCTAAACAAAGGCATCAAAGGTGAGGAGACAGGCTACAGTTTTGTATATGTGAGATCTCAAAAAATGTTACCTTTTTTTCAGAAAGCAACTAAATTTATGTTCTATTAAGATTTTTTTTTAAAAAAGTTAGTGTATTAGATTGGTTGATGATAGTTTAATGTGTTCAGTTAGGGAAGAATGAAAGACTCCCAAAGGGAAAAAAAAGCCTTCACAACAGGGGAGGGTGGCACCAGATTGAGTGCCCCTGGCAGCCCTCTGCCCTCTGCCCCAGTCTGGACTCTGGCTTCACTCCACAATCACCTGAAACACTCTTCTGTTACCTATTTCCAGAAGTTCCATCCTTCTCTACTGGTTTAACCCCAGTTTCCTTCATTCTGCTTTCTGGGTTTTTTCTTCCCAGTCATCTTCTAACACGTTAAAAAAAAAGGCCTGCTCTCATGTTTCATATCAAAAACCTCTTTCTTGTTTATCCGATTGTTCCTTTTATCTCTTCTTGCATTCTGTCCTTATTTCAAGAAGGCAACATTCTATCATATTTTTATGGATATTTATATTTTTTTGTAAACAAGATTTTTTTTCTGTTGCTTTTAAGTTTCTGTTCCTTGATGTTTCTCTCTCTTTTTTTTAACATTTTGCTTATTTATTCTTTTTTTAACACATTATTGACCAGAGACATATTAATACGTCTTTTGTTACCCAAATGTTATTGACTGGAGACGTTTCAATATTCACTTACATAACAAATTGCTGGCCATAGGCGTTAGTTTCTGCAAAAATCCCCCAGTCAGTAATGAGTTAAACAAGTTTGAGACTTTCCTCAGATATCTACAAATGCAATTAGTAAGTGAAAGTGAATGTCCATCTTCAGGTTTACTGGATGTGGCCAAATTACTGTCCAGGAGACCACATCAACTTAGTGTCATGAGCAGAAAATGAGCATGTGACCACACTCCCACCCACTGGGGTTTGTAACCAAGATCCAAAAATGGCACCCTCCCATTCATCCTGACCTTCCTGAGTCTCAGGAGCGAGCCTTAGACATTTAATGTCCTGGATAACAGCCCCCTTTAATAGCCTGTGTTTTAAGCAGCTCTTGACTGATAGCCTGTTAAGTCTCCTCCTCAAGTGCTTAAATTTGTAGACCTTTAATATATACATTTAGTTGTTCTTAGATAAGATATATTCTCTTTTCTTGTTTTTTTTTTTTTTTTTTTTTGGTCAGTGAAGTAATTTTTAAGAATTGTTTTATGTATTTTTTTAATCTGGCAAATATGTACACGGCATTGGATTAACATATTTCCTTTTCTTTGGTTTGTAGAATTCATCATTTTAGATCTTTTGAAAAAAATGTGTATGGGACTTCCCTGGTGGCGCAGTGGTTAAGAATCCGCCTGCCAAAGCACGGGACACCGGTTCGAGCCCTGGTCTGGGAAGATCCCACATGCCGCGGAGCAACTAAGCCTGTGCACCACGACTACTGAGCCTGCGCTCTTAGAGGCCGTTGCAATGAGAAGCCCACACATCGCAATGAAGAGTAGCCCCTGCTCGCCGCAACGAGAGGAAGCCTGGGCTGAGCAACGAATACCCAACGCAGCCAAAAAAAAAAAAAAAAAAAAAAATGTGTAAATAAGTTTCAGCAGAAGATCCTGTATTCTTCTCTTATTTATACTCTGCATAGATTGTTTATCCAGCTATGTAAATGGGGAAGCACAATGCTACCAAGGACTTATTTCAACTACAGGTGCTGGTGGCTTTGTCCTTAGAAAATGTGAGGTCCATCTTAAGAAATATTCTCATGGGAAAGCAGAAATATGACTGTCGGCACTTATAAAGGGCAGCTATATGAAAGCATAACTGCAGAAGTAGCATACTCTTTTGAAAAATTAGAACTAATTAATAAGATGAAATCAATTCAACTTCCTTAAGAAAGATCTTCAGTGGTTAATTTTGAAAGATGATGGAAGAATTTGTGTCATTTTAAAAGAAAAGGTGATTGACTTTTTATCTAGATTTTTCACTTATATCAGGAACACATTTAGCCTTATTGTTTTGCTCTGAGCCATATGGACACATACACATGCCAAAACGATTCCACCCAGGCTAACACTTAATTCCTCAAATGGAGAACCATTGTCATCAGGCAAGACTTTAATTAGTTATTGATTTTCATTTTATTATCTAAATTATCTTTCTAATCTACCTCTGTATATATATTAATCTTTTTGTTTATTGTGTTATCTATATTTTATCTGCTAAAGTTTAACTTGAGGACAGGAAGAAATTATATTTGGTAATTATTGTAGAAAATCATAGGAGAAAAAATGATTTTGTCAGTTTTGCTTTTTGTTTGGAGCTTGGAGCTTGTTGGAAATGTATTTTGTTGATTACCATAAAGACCTAATGTTTGCATATTTAACAGTCATCTTCATTGCTATGAAACGAGATTAAGCTTCTTCAAGAATATTTACTTCTGAGGACATTTCTGCTTTATATAGACCATGTATCCTGGAAAAAGAGGAATTCTGGTGAGAAAAGAGTACAGTGAACTGGTGATAGAAAAGGAATTCCCTGGACAGTGTTACAATGACACCTGCACTTGCTTGCCTAGACAGAGACTTTCTCCCAAGGTGTGATGGTTAATTTCATGTGTCAACTTGATTGGATCACGGGGTTACCAGGCATTTAGTTAAACATTGTGTCCGTGAGGGTGTCTCCTGATAAGATTAGCATTGAGCTGGTGGACTGAGTAAAGCAGAAGACTCTCCCCAATGTGGGGAACTCATCCAATCCCTCAAAGCCCTGAATAGGACAAAAAGGTGGAGGAAGGTTGGATTTGCTCTTTCTGCCTGATTGTTGAGCTGGAACATCAGTGCTTCTCGTGTCCTTGGACTGGGACTTACACCATCGGCTCTCCCTGTAGATCACAGGAGTCTCAGCTTACATGACAGCACGAACCCATCCCTCATAATAAATCACATATACACATGGATATATATGTGTGTGTGTATATATATATATATATATACATGGATATATATGTGTGTGTGTATATATATATACACACACATATATTTCCTATCCAACATACCCTATTGGTTCTGTTTCTCTGGAGAGCTCTAATATGAGAGTTGTACAATATTAGTATCTAAATGATGCAGGATGCAGACCTTGCATTTTGAAATGTCCAAGGAGAAGTTGAGCTGAGCACACAAATATTGACTCACCTTAAAATATAATAGGCTTTTACTCTGCAATAAAGGAAGTAAAATTTTAAAAAGAGGGAACTGGTTAGAAAGTATGACTTGTAAACTTGTAAATTGTATATCTTCAGCAATTTTTAAAACGAGTTAACCATTTCCCCTTTTTCCTTTCAAGAGCATCCATTATGATATTTTCTAATAAGAAAAGTCAACCCTTTACAATTAGGGAAGTTGCTAAAGATGATCAGAACTGATTATTTGAGAGAATCTCATTTCAACCATTTCTACATTGGATCAGCATTTCTGTGGTAATTGCTTTTGAACTGACTCAGGTTATGAGAATTGAAAACATTTACTCACATGACTTCTACCTCAGTCAACTGTCTGAAAATTAACATGGTACTAGAATAGTGAGGGTTTGGAATGGTAACTACTGAGTTACTGATTTATAAATAGCAGATATGTTTTAAAATGCTCAACAAAGAAGGGCCCCTGTCCCTGTCTTTCCCTCGTCTTCACCTACCCTGCAAAACAGTCCTCTCCAGGGTGAGGGAGCTGAACTGAGTGAGCAGGCAGCCCAAAGTGGAGGGAGTCTTGCAGTGTGGTCACCAGAGGCTGACTGTGGACCAGCAACAATAACATTCAGGGAACAATTTTCATGGGCCAAGTATTGTGCTCAGAACTGCTTTTTAGATTCATTCTAATTTTATCACCCAAGCATCCTGTGAAGAGCCTACTATTATCATTTCCATTCTACGGGGAAGGGGACTGAGGCTCAGAGGATTATGTAAGCTGCGTAAGGTAACAGCCAGCTCAGAAGATGTGCAACTGGGACTCCAAACCCTCAGGGTCTGCTTCCAAGTCTTTGCTCTTTTTCCCGACCCTGTACTTCCAGGATTTGACAACAGACCTCACACTTGAAGTGGGTTCTGTGCAAGCAGTAGGTCTCTGCCCTCTCCCCACAAGTAACTGTGTGTGAGGATCTCAGGAACCATCTTTCTCCACCCGGTATTGGTCTCAGAAATCTACTCTACCTAAAAATTTTTCCTACTGTCCATTTCAATCACATGTATGCAGTGGAAACAGGAAGGATTACACCTGAAAACCTAAACTGAATTCTATTCACCTCTAGTTCTTACAGGTAACCTCCCCACAAATGTTTCTACTTCTTTGGCCGCACATTATCAAATAGCCAAGCATTTGATAACATCTTACTTCTATGATTTCGCTTTGCTTCATGTCTGCACTTTCCAGGATTCAATATGTTTATAAGAGTTAATCATGGGTGTACCTGATTGGCTGTAACCTTTTCTTAGCTTTTCAGTTATGACTGAAGGATAAAAAACTGGAAAATATACTGAAAATCCCCAACAACACCACATTCAAATAGGACATGATCGAAAGAGAAAACATTTGCAAATTTAAAAAAGGAAAGCACCTCTTTAGACTAGGGCCAGTGTCTCCAAGCTAATGCACTTCATTCAAGACTATTTGTGTTGTATGTGCCAACAAACTTAAACAGGCATAAGGAAAAAGGGAAATCTTTGCTTATGTGCCAGAAATGTCTACAAGTAGCGCTGCCTTAGGTTTGACTTGATTCAGGACAAAAACTGTGTTACTAAGACCCAGAGGCTCCACTTCCTTCCCGCTGGCTCCCTTCATAGGACGGCCCCATGCCTCTCACCCTGTACCACCAAGCCCAGAGGAAGAACAAGAGCTTATCTTTACCGGAAGTTTCAGCCCACGTTTTCTCATGTTTCTTTGACTCTCATTGGGTTACCTCCCTGGATCTGAAGCAACTGTCACGGTCAAGGTGCATGGGATATACTGATCCATTTAAGCCAACTGACCCCACCACCAGAGCTAGTTTTGGAGCCTTTTCCCTCAGAACAGGAAAGGAGGTTTCCCTAAAGACATCTGCAGTTCTTTAACTACCAGAGATAGGAGAATGGGTGTTGGTCAGCTAACAATTAATGTTCTGAAATTGGAGTCCAAGGATATTTAGAGTTTCCTGAATGGACTTTATTATATGCCAGAAAATATATGAGAAAAAATTCATATCTTTAAAAATACTTAGTTCACCTAAAATTACTAGCCGCCACCAGAGTCTACATCTCTGAATATGCTGTTAGAAAGTGGCTTAAACATACAGAGAATATGCCAAAGATATATCATTGCTATCAATTATCTTGGATTACTCTTCTTTCTTTCTTTGAATACTCCATTTTATAACAAACGAGCACACTTGATAAATATTACCTGATTTAGATAGATTTTTAGATAAAAAATCAACCAGATGCTCTTATTTAGTTGTTGTAAGAAATAGGTTTGATATAAAAGGGTTTACTCAAAATAAATACATGTCTTTATATTCTGTGAATATAAAGGTTTTTAATAGGTTCTTTTTCATTGGTGAGAACAACTGAAGGATTATAAGAGAAATCAAGAGCATTGGAAAGACTAGAAAAGAGAAATGCAAGACAGTAAACTTGCAATAAACTGTCTCTTAAATGGGACAATTCTGCAAATACTCTAAAAATCAGAATAATAATAATGGCAATAATAATAATTAGAATTTTCAGTCTGTAGTGGCTTTCTACTAAAGGCCTATAAAGCATTTCGATGTAATGGGATAATATTCATGACAAAGCAGTAGCCATCGCCATAAATGTACACAGCACTTAAGCACTAATGAGGAACTTTGGCTTTCCCTGCCTTGTAAAAGCATTTCCTCTAAGTACTTCTCAACATCAGGAGCATTATCAGTGACAGATGGGAAGCCGAAGAGTGACAGGAAAGTGAGTGGTTCATTACAATAGGGTACAATTGCACCAGCTGCGATGCTCGGGAGTTTTTACTGTAACCAACCCCTTTCCACATAAAGCCTGCATGTTTACTGATGGCTGCTCTCTGAGATGCGCGGGGTGCTCTGGAACTCCCTGCACACCCCCTGAGAGCCAGCAGTTTTCTCCAGCTCTCCTCTGCATCTGCTCTGGGGCTGCCTCAGTTCGTTCAGGACTTCAACTCTCTGCTTGGGCTCCTCCAGTGACCAGCTCACTGGTCTCCCAACGTGTCCATCCTCTGAATTCTAACTAGAGTGATATTTCTAAACACAAATTGGATCTCCCTCTACTTAAAATCATCAGTGGCTCTCGTGTGGGTTTAGGGTGGAGCTCACTGAGCTAAGACTGTGCTACTGTCTGGTTTTCACCCTGGAGGCAGTTGAGGCTCCAACTAAGTGATGCGCTGAGACCCTCCTGTCCACACCCAGAGCCCCAGCGCATACCTCAGGTGCAGCAGAACCCAGGCACCTGCGGCCTCTGCCCACACTGGGCAGCTAGGCAGGGCAGCAGGAAAAGGGAGGGAGCACCTAGCGGGTACCCAGGGCAGGGAGAGGGCCAGGTGGGGCTCAGAGAGTACAAATTCAAACACACAACAAATAAGAAGGCGATGCAGTGCCTTAGGCTTCAAGTGTAGGGCCCTTACGATCCTGAGACCCATGGGCCCTAGGGTAGAGCACACATACTTTTGCAATAATAAAAAGTGATATTTCAACGTATATCATAATGACTCTCTTCAATGCCTTTTAGTTTTCAAGGGCATATTTATTTTTTCATTACCTTCTAGGGGAAGCAAGTAATTATTAAGTAGTATATTAACATTATTAAACTCATTAAAACTCATGGAAGCACAAGATATTTCAAGTTTTATGTAGAATTTAGTATAAAGAATAAGACTTCTTTAAAGTGCTATCCAAGGGGGTTTAATTACAAAAAAACTTAAAAAAAAAAAAAAAGAAAACCAAAGATTATCCCCAGAGCTTCCAAAAAGAGTACAACTGGTGTCAGAACACAATTCCAGGGAAGTACTTCTGAGAAGTTTGAAGGGCAGATAAAATGTTAGTGGTAGAGTGTACGACACTGTTAACTTAGATCGAATTGAAGCATTAAAAGGATACTTTGGCCTTGGACTGCAGAATGGATTTTTACTGCCTTTTGATTTAAGTATTGTTAAAACTGCATGCAAGATCATAAACAGAAAAAAAACCCTAAAGTCATCACGAAAGGGATTATGGTGGAAATAATCCTTCCTTTAAGACCCCAGATAGGTGGCATTTCTTCCTGTGAAACTTACATTTTCAGATTCTCACAGTTGGGTGTGCAGGCTTCGGTGCAGTATGTGAGATGTGTACAACTTTGCAGTATTAATTATAGTGAGGGTTTTTTTTTAAACATTAATGAAAGCCGTATGCATGTGAGATTTTCCAAAAATGTGAGTATCTCCCCCCTCCCATCTGCCTTCCTCTCAACCCTTTTGGAATATGTGCAAAACACTTCTAAGTACAGCATGTACTTTTCTTCAGTGCAGTCACTTTTTCCTAATGACCATTTATGTAAACCTCGGTAATGTCGAGAGCAGAGAATTCCTGCCGCAGTATAAATAGCTTGTGAGAACTCTGCCCTTGACCCCGCTGCACCAAGGGAATAAGGGTTTCTAATGACTGGGTTCTGCCCGTGGCCCAGACCCAGCGGACTGAACGTGGCCATTCACGCTGCCTGGGCTGGTCAGTGGCCCCAGCCCTGAGGCTCGGCCAGTATTGGGCTGATGCTGGGGATTCTAGGGTCGGCTGTATTGTCTAGTAGGGAAGCTGATGCTCACCCCAAAGCGTGTTAACCAGGGAAAGACTCTCCACAAGAAAGTAGCATTCACCACCACGAAGGTTTAGAAACTAGGAAGTCCTTCTACCACTGCAGGTACACAAAGCACATGGACCTTCTCCCAGCATCAGTTCTCTAGTATCAGGGAAGCCTGTGGAAGTGGCCCCAGGGGTAACAGAATATTCTCGACTTCTCAAATTACAGCCTCAGAATAAACATACATTTCCTGAAAATCCAGAGAATCCTTTCTGTTCCACCATTTTCTCCTTCTAATCAGGATTAAAAGGAGAAAATACAACATTGTCAGCCTTTACCAATCCCATTCCATCTTCCACATTTTCTTCTCCCCCAGCCCACTTCTTGGTGGTAAGTAAGAACTTTTTAGTAAACATATGACATCTAAACAATTACCATTGCTTTGGTGGGAGCAACTAAACACGGAACAATTATCTTCTGTTAACACGGTAAAAAAAAAAAAAAAAAAAAGTGAAGTTGTACAAGTACCTCTGATAACTCTGCCAAAAGCCTTTGGTCCTCCTCTGTGACGGTCCTGCTCCTGGGATCCATTGCACATAGTAAGGGAGCCGTTCAACTGTCTCCCATTCAAAACAGATGTGACTGTAAACTCAGTTCTCTCTGTGTTGAATCATTACCACTAACTTATTGTGACACCTTCACTGTGAATACCTGTTAATAAACACTATTGTCTCACAGGTGCTATGTTTATGACTACAAAGAAATGAAGGGCTTTGAGATGTTGATGTTGGCACATAAATTATGTGGGTTATTTTGTAAATACGGTCTAAGGGAAGCATGGGCTTCTGCTGAGTGTGCAGCTATGTGGATGATGGCCCAGGTGTCACCTTTGAGTTCTGCCCACAGTTAAGTCTGTGACAGTGTTCTTGAATACATGTCATCACTTCCTGCTTAAGTTTAATTCCAGAAGAGGGCAAGACTCTCTGCAAATAATGATGGCATTTTCTCTTGTCAGAAAAGAAAACTTGTGGATTGGACATATTCCTTTTTTTTCTTAGCTACCAAAAATCTTCAAATGAAATTAAAGGTACAATTGTCGTGTTTAATATTCTCTCATCGCAGGTAATAGTCTTATCCTTTAGCTGCATTTAGATGATTCCTCAGCTCTTTAAACTCTCCAAACTACACGTTTAACTATTTTGCATTGTATTATAACTTGTAAACTAACTCAATCCCTTTTAGACATGGAAAAGGTATAAAATTTTCAGAATTAGGAAGGATTATGGTTTTATTTATGCCATGGCTACGCTGGGAGTTCCTTCCTTGTAAACACAGAGCAGGATTTTCTCCTGTCCCTCCCCGCCTCCCAATACTCAATTTCACGGCCAGTGCAGTTGACCCTAAACTCCGGCAACCAGCAAAGGGTAGTGAGGAGAAATCACCAATGTCAAAGGGAGAGTGGGGCCGTGAAGAGCAGAAAAGAGAAAGGAAACAGGGATCCCGCGCACGTAAGGACCATCCTCCACGCCAGGCGGAGGACAGTCCCCTGTCCCCCCTGCTCTCCCTCCTGAGTCTGGAGTGAGGGCTGCCTCGCCACTAGGAAACACTCAGGATCCCAAGGCGCTGTTTCTTGGTATCACTCCCTTGCCCTGAGTTCTTTGGGGGCATCTCGCATCTCCCAGGGCAATGACCGCCTGGCCACTCCCTCACTGCCTCACCTCCTTCTTCCAGTAGGTCTGGAAGCGCACACCCCATGTGTGCGCTTCTGTCTCCTCCTTTCCCACAGTGTGATCAGACCACCTTTCTTAAATATCTCCTATTTCACATTTAGCCTGTGCCTGTGTAGGAAGACTTCCTTTCTCTGCCTTTCTCTTTCTGACCGGGCAGGGAACCTGTGAGATATGAGGAGTACCATTTCCTTTTTCCACCACGGCAGAGAGGACTGCAACGATCACTCCTCTCCCATGTGAACCAGAGTCTCCTTATGTCATAATATCCCAGCTCCACAAAATGTGTCCTCCAATGATGGGGCAGGGACTTACAGTTGTGGTGAGACTACATTCATATCTAATCGGCAAAGTGCAATTACTGCCTTTTCAAATGCTTTCTTTCCTTTTGCTACTTTTTCCTCCTAAGTGCATTGAAAAAAAAATTTTCTTTCTTATCAGAGTCTACCATGGGGAAAAGGCTGGGCTGACCCTATTCCTGGTCTCAGCACACGTCCCAAGCGCATGCGCCTCTGACGTCCTTGCTTAGCTGCCCCGCCCTCACCTTCGCAGGTTAACCACAACATGCAACATCCCCAGATCTCGTGCATGTACGCGTTGCATGAGCACAATAAGCAAGAATCTATACCCCTCCCCAGAGATTTAGGTATTGAATACATCTTTGTAAGTATCTTTCTAAAACAAACAGGGACATGGCCTCTTCCTGTCCTAGGAACCTGCACGGTTGTACTGAAAGTGAAACCCGAAGGCAGTCACATTTGCTACATGGACCCATTCATATGTGGTTCTGGGATTATGGATGAGCAACTGCTCCGAGGCCAGGGAGCTCCAGGTTGGTCTAAGCTATAACTTGTAGGGTATAAAGGTGCACTGAATTCTCTCTCTCAGGAATTTGACCCGAGACTACGGAGAAAGGGAGACAGCTATTGGAGACAAAATACCAATAAAAAATGATAGAGTTAACTTCTGAAAGTACAACTAACTGTTCTTGTCTTAAGAGATATTAATTCCCTACATGATCTTTTTTTTCTGAAAGGAAATGAGTGAACTAAAATATTAACACCATTTTTAAAATGTGACTTCTCTTTCAAAGTGTTTGGAATAGTTATCTTCACAAAATCTGGCCAGGAAAACAGAGAGCCTAAAAGAAAATTTAAAAACTGCTTCCACTGGAGATGCATCTAAAGAACAATTGGTTAATTAAAACAATTTTCCTCTGACATTTAAAGCCTCCTTCGAACAAAATGTTTCCAAGCCCTCCACAGCTTGCCTCTGAATGAGTTCAATGATTAATTCATCTGAGAAAGGTGCTCCCCCGCTCACTATGTCCTCAAACAAAGAGCAATTGATTCTGCACTATCACTGTTTTCACGTGCTAAGTGGTAGCACAAATGATTCATTCATAATTCTCTGTGCATAAACCTCTAGATTATGGCAGGTTATTGAAATACTTCAGGCTATTTGTCATATTCTTATCAGCAGTACCCAAACAAATAAGTCATCTCATCAGTTCTAAAGTAGAAATATAAAAACAAAACAAGGTGACTTTCATTTGTCCACTTGCTACATCCAGTACAATCATGCCTTTGAATGGGAGAATCTCTCCACACTGCTGATGTTTTGGATGGTGGATTCCCACAGAATGGTCGCCACATCCAGCTTCATGACGGTCCAGTGGTGGCCTTTGATCTTGGATAAGTTGCCTGCCTTGCTCTAATCTATCTGAGTTTCAATGAAAGCTTGCATCCAGTAACCCACAGTTCATAAAATGAGCCTTCATTTTGTTGTGATGAGTGGGTTGAATTGTGCTATAGACTGAATGTTTGTGTCTCCCCAGGATTTATAGGTTGAAATCTAATCCCCAGTGTGATGGTGTTAGGAGGTGGAACCTCTGGGAGGTGAATTAGGTCATGAGGGTGGAGCCCCCATGACTGGGATAGCCCCCATGACTGAATGTGGCCTTATTTGGAACCAGGGTCTTTACAGATGAAATCGAGTTAAGATGCCATCATCCTGGATGGAGTATGATAATGTCATCCTGGACAGAGTATGATGATGTCATCCTGGATGGAGCATGATGATGTCATCCTGGATGGAGTATGATGAAAAAACACAGAATCTAACAGTAGATTAAAAGATGCAACACGTGCTTGTTCCTCTTTGTCCCTTTCTCTTTCTTTGTTGTTTTACTTTGTTTTCATAGAATCACAGAATGGGATGCCCAATTTTGAGTCATTTTACACAATGAATTCTAAATCAAGAGCTAAAGATCTGTTTTATTTTTATGGCAAATTATTCTGTACATGGCTTCCAACAAAAAGCTTTATTTGAAGTTTTCAAAAAAAAATCTAGAAAGCACTTCTTATTTTTGTATGTGTATGTGCATGTGTGTGTGTGTGTGTGTGTGCACCTATAGGATGCTGTTAAAATGTTTAACAACTAGTTGATACACATTATGGCCATTAGAACAAACACTGTCAAAGAGCTGAAACGGCTGTGCCTGTCAGTGCTAAATGGATGTCCAGGCATTGCAGGTATGTCAGCCTTATGTATATGTGTGTGTAGATGCATGTAAATAGACATATTTCACATTCAACTATAAATAAAATATGTTTATAGAACTAGTAGAATGCTGAAGTTATGGCTTATTCTCTCAAAAAAATCAAAATAATATTTGAATATTAACTGTCAAATGTAGTTGTAACCTCTAAGGGAAAATCTTCTATGTGGTTTATATACAAAATCTGCATCCAGCACTTGAAGTATAAATATCTATTTAATATTGTTACATGAAAACATGTACTTCTAATAATGCTTGTGAAAACTATTCATTGTATGTACAGGTACAATTTTAAGAACTTTAATTGAGTAGGAAAATAGATTAAAATAATGTAAATATTAGGGACAATCCTTTGGAACATTCCACTAGCAAATCATTATAACTTTCTGAGTTATAATGTTAAAGTCAAATATTTAAATTAAAATAATAATACAAAGTAGGTTAATAGAGATTTGGTTAAATTATAATTCTAATCTCTTTAGAAGTATTTGGTGTATTGAAATTTACAGTGGAAAACAAAATAACCTTTAAGTACTGTATTGAATTAGACTTATTTGGACATTAATCTCTCTAAAAAACAAAACAAAAAGCCCCTGTTAGGGAAGGATTCACATTTTATAAAGATGAGGATGAGTTATAAACACTTCAACTGTGCCACATCAAATTTTCTTAATGAGTAAAAATTATAAAATTATACCATCCATGATAAAATTAGTATGGGAAAGACATTGCAAGAGGACAAGTGTATACCTTATAAAAAATGATGAAGAAAAGATGAAAATGATAGAGAAAAGAGGAACATAATTTATTCTTCCAATCAATCTTTTAAAGACAGTATTTAATAATCATTGCAAGATGAAAATCGCTTGAAGCTTATAAAATAAATTTAAAATTTTTGGACATTGAATTATTTTCAGTAGTTAAAGTACATTTTATAATTGTCCAAGCAGTAAATCCTCAGCACAAATTTCCTTCTAGAAAAAAATGCTTCTGAAAATCTTTTCCCTGAATTATATTCAGCTGTGCACCAAAAGGCTCCTAATATCAGTAATGTGCCAGTTGGAACTGAGCCTCTATTTGGTGTTGCAAACCATGTTGGCAGGAGCAAATCTGCACCCGATGGGGCTGGGGTATTACCATTCTTGAACAAAAAGTTCAACTTTGAAAATTTCGGCACAAAATTATAATAAAATTGCAGTGATAACTGTTTTGGGATGATGCAATTTCAGGTTTATATTTGTGTGCCAGAGATCCATTCCTTCACATGGTAGTCACCTTTAACCCTGACATCAACTGTGTATTCATTTTAACCTTGTGCCATTCAGTGTGTCTTAGCTCAGGCTGACAAGTATCATAGATGGGGCAGGTTAAATAACAAAACGTTTATTTCCTGCAGTTGTGGTGGCTGGGAAGTCCAAGATCAAGGTGCAGGCACATTGGGTTTCTGCTGAGACTCCAGTTTACAGACAGTGATCTTGCTGTGTCTTCATATGGTGGAGAAAGAGAGACCATCTGTCTTGCGTCTCTTTTACAAGGGCACTAATTCCATTCCTGAGGGCTCCACCCTCATGACCTCATCTAATCCTAATCACCTCCCAAAGGCCCCACCTCTTAACACCATCACGTTGGGGGTTAGGATTCAACATATGAATTGATGGGGCACAAACATTCAGTCCATAGCACCATGTTAGGCCAAAATATAAATTTCATTTGTCTCTATTAAAAGAATGTAATCATAATCTGATTTCAATGTTTTGCAATACAACATTCCATACTCTAAATGCTCCCCCGAGCAAATTTGAGACAGGAGAATAAATAATGTTTAAGTAAAATTTTATTTTATGTATTTTTCAACAGATATTTTTTCTCTGTACTTTTAGAAGAGTTTATATCATTGTGAAGAAATTATAGGGAAGTGATTCATTTAACATAAGGAAGAATATCTTCTAAATATTAGCTTTGTGCCAAAATGAAGCTTGGCTTACCAAATTAGTTTGTCATTTTCCCATCTAAGTTGTATGATTTCTGGTTGAGGATATGGTAGAGGGGATCCGTAACTAGGTAGAAAATTCAAATAGAAAAACTGGAGATTCTGAAATTATTTTTATTCCACAATCAACTTTGTCTTTGTGATTAACCACTGATCATCAGCAATTTATCTCTAATTAAATCAGCTGGGGGTTGAATGAGGGTTTAGCATTGTGCCATATTCAGGTGTTGAGCTTGAATTCCGGTTACTTCCTTTTGTTTGTGCAATATAATGCCATAGCAATTCACACGATGTGGAGACTAGAACAATCATAAAGCAAACAAGGTATGACCGGAGCCCCAGAAAGACCCTCCACCCTAGCTTACCTTCTAGTGTTACTGCTTATACATAAGCATTCCCGCCTTTTGCCTGTTTTTCACCTTTGGGTAAATGGAATCATATTGTATGTATTCTCTCACATATTGACTCTTTCTCGCAATAGTATGTTTATAATATCAACCATGTTGCTGCCTGTCCAATCATCATTGCTGTGTAGAGTTCCATTGCAGGCATATTCCATAATTTATTTATCTAGTCCACAATTTTTATACTGTTGGGTTGTCTTCTCATTTTGCTTATTATTAATCTTGCTGGAATAAACATTCTTCTACAATTATACAGCTGCACAAGGACATGAGTCATTCTAGAGTATATACAAGAGTGGGACAGCTTGGTTAATAAGGAATCTTTGACGATTCTGGATAAAACAACTACTCTGTAAAATGACTGAGCCAATTTGTGTTCCTCTCAGAAGACTGTGGAAGTTTCCATCGTGCTATATCTTTGCAATCTCCTCGTATTGTATGGTTTTAAAAATTAGTCTTACATATTAGAAACCTGGGCATGAACAATCTTGGCTAGATCAACTTAAAAAAAAAAGATTGTCTCTTCTGTAAATCAGAAGTAATGGTAATAGTAAGAATAGCAAGGTTATTGTGCAAATTAAATAATTAAATAAAATACTGTAAAGTGTTTACGGCAAGACCTGGCATTTTGTATATTAAGTAGCTGCTTCTATAATATGAGCTGTGATACAATTAAATTCAAAAGAAAACCAGACAATAAACAGCACAGGCATTCACACAGAAAGCAGAGTATAGAACAGCCAGGAAGGAGGCTTCTCAAAGAGGACAGGACTTCAGCTGGATCTTATAGGTAGATCTCCTATGAAGACAGGTAGGACCCTCCAAGCAGGAGTGAAAATATGAGCAAATGTATTTCTGGACATGCATTTGTCTTTCCCAACACGCATGCCACTTCTGACATTGTCCCTGTAGTCATCTACATGCTGGCTGAGCACATGCCTGGCTCTCAACTTGGTAGAGCTTGTTTCTGTGGGGAGATCGGCTTCAAGCCAGTTCTTGCTGATGAGAAATTTTCTCCCAAATGTAACAACTGGGAAGTCAGTTGTTGAGTACACTGAAACTAGACTCAGGTCCTCTTCTTTGTCATGAATTAATAAAGTATATGGTAACCCCCCAAACAGATTATCATGTCAGAAACCGTGCTGCCTCTGCGACATTTCAACAACCTCATCAATTATTTCCTCATATCATATATTGACCTCATGTCTTAAACCCATGAGGTAAACAATTGTTAATGCATAAATTAAAATGGCTATTTAACATTTATTTGTGTATTAACTTTTCAATCAAATTAGAATGCAAATTCATAAGGACACATTTTTTTGTCTGTAATATTGTCTATGTTAGCCCCTGCTTTCCTTAGACAGACAGGCAGACAGACAGACAGACAGACACACACACACACACACCCCCAAGTGTAGCAATCGTCTACCTCCTACCACCACAGCTTGTGGTTCGCTCCACCTCAAATCTCTGTATTTTTAGGTTCTGGTTCCCGACCACTATCTTCAATACACTGCTAGTCCTAATTATTACTGATATCCACACACATGGAAATAATCTTAACAAAGATTTGGCTTCTCATTTTTGAAACTCCTCAAAAATCGTACGTTCAGCCTACCCGGCACTCACCTCTGAGTTCCTATCATGGACCTTGTCATTACCAATGATCACAGCCCCTCTGTAACCTTTATTTTGAGCATCCCATTTTTGACTGCAGCTTCCTTCTTTTCAGCTCATCCACTCTTATGTCTCCATGGTAACAATAACCCACCAGCCCCCAGAGACCTCACTCCCTTTCTCTTCCTGCTTTGCGGTCTTCCCACACCCCCGTCCTTCCTTCCCCAGCCACGTCCTTGGAATTGCTCCCTGCACACAACTCTAGCTCTCAGTGAAAACCACCCCTGCTTAAATCCTGCCCTACAGTCGTCACTCCACATTTGCACCATTGCATCTGAATATGGCTGGAGAAAAACTTATACCCGTGATGGTTTCCCCTGAAAGTTATGGTCATAAGCACAGGTGTACCTATGGTGGTGCCAACATCTTCCTGTTTCCTGAGCTCATTCAAATTCCCACTCTCATAAACAAACAAAGTTCCTGTTTCAAGAAATAACATAAAATAGGGCTTCCCTGGTGGCGCAGTGGTTGAGAGCCCGCCTGTCGATGCAGGGGACATGGGTTCGTGCCCCAGTCCGGGAAGATCCCACACGCACATGAGCCATGGCTGCCTAGCCTGCGCGTCTGGAGCCTGTGCTCCGCAACGGGAGAGGCCACAACAGTGAGAGGCCTGCGTACTGCAAAAAAACAAAAACAAAAACAAAACAACAAAAAAAAGAAATAACATAAAATAAAAAGATAGAATAAAATAAAGCCACTACAGTGGAACATCTGGAGGTTCCAACCACATGGACCCCACTGCTAGGATTTTGTGCATACTCTGCCCTCCCTTCGGTTACTAAGGCAGTGATCCTAATGCCAAGGCAGTCCCTCGTCTTGTGCACTAGATTCCAGCCTCTCGCCTATTCAGGATGACTGCTTCACTCAGTCTTTCCTCGCTTCTGCATCCATTTCTTTTGGAAGCTCACCTAATACTGTAATGTCTCCAGTCTTAAAATAAAAAGAGACAAAACCCCTCTCTAGGCTCCACTTGCTCCAATAGAAACTGGCCTATTCCCCGCAGCAAAATGCCTTACGTTATCAATACCAGTATCTCCAGTGCTCTTCCCCTCCACTCCCATCCGAAATGGACTCACACCAGGCCTTCCCCACCCCACCCCACCAAGGCTGCTCTTGGAAGGACGTCAGCGATGATAGGTTCTTGGTCCTCACCACGTTTGCCCCTTTGGCACCTCTGGACATAGGCGGCCATTCTCTCCTTGCTTGGCCCCCAGGACCACGATTTCTTGGCTTTCCACTACCGGTTGTTCAGCTGTCTCTCCTGACTCGGCTTCATCTTCCTGATCTCTCTGTGTTGGAATGTCCAGGGTGCAGTCTGTGGAATCTGGCTTCTCTCCATCTACACTCACTCGCTTCATGATCCCATCCCATCCCATGGTTTCTAACCACGTCCACAAGCTGAAGAATCTCAGATTGACATCACAGTACTGTCCCTGACCTGGACTCATATATGCAGCTGCGTTCTCAACACCGCCACTAGAATTTCTGAAACTTAACTTATCTAGAAGTGAACTCCTGATCTTTACCTTTGAACCTGCTCTCCCATAGTCTTTCTTTTCTTAGTTAAGGAAACGCCAAACTTAGGTGCACTGGCTAAAATCTTACAGCCACCCCCCAACACTTCTCTCGCACAAGCCCAGTTTATCAGCAAATTGTGTGGGGTCTGCCTTCACCACACCCCCATATCCATCTACTGCACACCACCCTACTGCCACCATCTTGGTCCTGGCCAGTATCATCTCTTGTCTGAATTATTTATCTCCCTGCTTCAACTCCACAGTTTATTTCAACACATCAGCTAGAATATGCCTTTTTAAAATAGGTAAGATTATTTACACTTATTTATACTTGTAATAATATGTTACCTCCTCCTCTGCACTTTCTATACTGTTCTACAGCTTTATTTTTCATACCACAAAACTTAAACCAACTTTTAAAATGCTATGTATTTATTTTACTTATTTCCATCTTTCCCAGTTGGAGAGTAAGCTCCATGAGGACAGAAAATTTTTACCTTTTCAGTTCCCTGATGTATTCTCAGGGTGCAAAATGGTGCCTGGCCCCCAGTAGTGGCTTAGTAAATATCTAAAAAATAGACAAAACAAAACAATATAGACAAAGACAAAACAATATAGTATAGTAAATATCTATATAGTATAGTAAATATCTAATAGACAGACAAAACAATATAGTATAGTAAATATCTAAAAAATAGACAAAACAATTCATTGAATAGATCCTTATCCTGTCTTATTGCTTCTATTCCCCCAAATTACTACAATTTAAAAAAAATGCTACTTAAGAGTTACTCTGAGAAATCTACATACAAGAAAATGGGTGACAAAGTCAAACACAGTTCCTACTACATAAAATGAGAAATCAGAGACATGGTGAACACTGACTCTATGCAGACAGCAGCATCACGTCTCACAACAATTTTTGTCAACTGCTAGAAATCTGGGGCTGTGAATATTTGGTTAATAAAGACTTTACCCATATGATTCTCTTTAAATAAAGGACATGAAATTATTTATAAAGCCATCATTCAAAAGTTGAATTCCAAGATTAAAGATATAAAGTTCCTTCTTGTAAATACCTCCCCCCCACAATCTCTCACGTCTTTCTCTGTCAAGAAAAGGTAACTAAAGGAATCTAGAGGCCTGGCGGTCTCTGAATCAGCAGACATCTAACCAACAACCCATGTTGGTCTGTTGTGTGAGCAAGAAATAAAATTCGATTGTGTTAAGCCACTAAAATTGAAGGTTAATTTTTTTTTTTTTTTTTTTTGCGGTACGCAGGCCTCTCACTGTTGTGGCCTCTCCCGTTGCGGAGCACAAGCTCCGGACGCGCAGGCTCAGCGGCCATGGCTCACGGGCCCAGCTGCTCCGCGGCATGTGGGATCTTCCTGGACCGGGGCACGAACCTGTGTCCCCCGCATTGGCGGACGGACTCTCAACCACTGTGCCACCAGGGAAGCCCGAAGGTTAATTTTTTAGCATAGTTAGAACTATCTAATAAATACACTCTCAGCTAGCATATGTATCCCCTGATAGTAGAGCTACATGCCATTCATCAAGGTGCCTGTGGTTTGCCAGCCTGTCATTCTTTGATATTTCTAAAATTGGGTATGCGTTAAGCAGTCTGACACAGCATTCAGGTCTAGAAGTGGCTTTAGAATTCAACTAACCTTTGCTTCTAATTTTATGAATGATTAAATTGAGTCAAGTAGCTGGAAAGAGGTAAAGCTAAAAGTGACCACAAGACCCCTTGCTCCTTACTGTTTGCTCATTCAAAACTGTCCCTCAGCAAATATGCTCTATACCTGCATGTGCACGGGTGTAATGATTATACTTGTGTGTACACATGTACATCTCTACACACACATATATATGCATTCCATATATAAAAACAGTTGGATGTTAAATTCCTATTTTCCTCGTTTAGTTTTATCTAATTTATTTTCTAACTTTTTAATTATTTTAAATTTTAGTATAATTAGCTTATGATAAACCACACACATTTTAATTATACAATGTGATAAGTTTTGACATAAGAATAAATCCATGAATCCATCACCACGATCAAGTAATAAACGTATCTATCACCCCTCAAATTTTCTGTGTCTTCTGGAATCACTGTCCTCACCCCCAACCCAATGTCCCATCCCCAGGTAAAAACAAATCTATTTTCTTTCATTAAAGATTACTTTGCATTTTTCAGAATTTTATATAATTTGGACAGAGGATCAAATCATACAGCACGTGTTCTTTGG
The DNA here is from genome assembly GCF_949987515.2 of Delphinus delphis. Taxonomy (NCBI): domain Eukaryota; kingdom Metazoa; phylum Chordata; class Mammalia; order Artiodactyla; family Delphinidae; genus Delphinus; species Delphinus delphis. The sequence continues at coordinate 152,121,582 of NC_082684.1, forward strand.
GGGACAGGGAAGATGGGCTTCTTTCACTCAATAATTATAAGAGATTTACCCATTTTGTTGTGTGTCAGTGGTTCATTTGTTTTTACTGCTGAGTAACATTCTATTGGAAGGATATACTACAATGTGCTTATTCATTACCTCATTCAGGGGCTTTGGTTGTTTAGTTTTTGTCTATTTCAAATAAAGATACTATTAACATTCATGTACAAGTCTTTGTTTTAAATATATGCTTTAATTTATTTTGGGTGAATACCTTGGGTCACAGAGTAGGTATATGTTTAACTTTTTAAGAAACTGCAGAATGTTTCCCAAGGTGATTGTACCATTTTATATTCCCAGCAGAAATTTATGAGGGTCCTAACTGCTCCACAGCCTGACATTTTAATGTGCATATAGTGATATCTCACTGTGGTTTCATTTTCAATTCTATAATGGCTCTTGATGTTAAACATATTATCATGTGCTTATTTGCCATCTTACCAGTATCTTTCAAAAAAGCATAAGTTCTTAATTTTGCTGAAGTCTAATATCAATTTTTTACATATTTTTTTGTGGATCATGTGTTGACCTCATATCTAAGAAATCTTTGCCCAACCCAAGGAAACATATAAACTCTTTGTTATAGTCTGGGAATTTTACAGTTTTAAGTTCATGCTTAGACCTATGATACATTTTGAATTAAACCTCCACTAGTTTTTTCTTTCCTTTCTTCCCCGTATGAATATCCAATTGCTACAATGCCATTTGTTAAAAAGCTAATCCTTACCAGACTGAACTGCCCTTTTACCTTTGTCAGAGTTCAGTTGACTGTATATGTCTGGGTCTCTTTTTGCACCCTGCACTCTGATTCATTAATCTGCTAGCCTATCTTGATGCCAAAACCACACTGTCTTGATTACGTAACTGTAGAGTGATTTTTGAAGTCGGGTAATGTAAGTCCTTCATTTTTCTTTCTCGAGGTTGTTTTGGCTTTTCTAGATCTTTGCAATTTCACATGAATTTTAGAAACTGCTTGTCAGTTTCTCAAAAAAACAGAGCCTGCAAGGATTTTGGTTGAGATTCTATTGAATCTATAGATGAATTCATGGAGGATTGACAGCTTAACTATATTGAATCTTCCAATCTACGAACACAGTATATCTCTTCATTTACTAAGGTCTTCTTTAATTTGTTTCAGGATGCTTTTTTCAGGGTGCAAGACTTGTATATATTTTATTAGATGTATCTCTAAGTGCTTCATATTTTTTATTCTACTGTAGTGGTATTGTTTATTAAGTTTTAATTTTTGAAGTTTCATTTCTAGTATGCAGAAATACAGTTGAATTTTTCTAATTTTTTATTGTGGTAAAATATACCTAACAAAATTTCCCATCTTGCCCACTTCTAAGTAGACAGTTCAGTAATATCAGTACATTCACACTGTTGCACAACCATCACCTGCCTCCGTCTCCATAGCTGTCTTTATCTTGTAAAACTGAACCTCAATTATCATTCAACAATAACTCCCATTCCTCCCTCCCCACAGCTCCTGGCAGCCTTCATTCCATTTTATGTCCCTATGATTTAGACAACTCTAAGTACCTCATATAAGTGATTTCATACAATATTTGTCCTTTTGTGACTGGTTTATTTCACTTAGCATGACATCCTCAAAGTTCATTCAGGTTGTAGCAGATGTCAGAATTTCCTTCCCTTTTAAGGTTGAATATTATTCCATTGTATGGATAGACCACATTTGTTTATCCATTCATCTGTGATGTACATTCGGGTTTCTTCCAAGGTTTAGCTATTGTGACTAATGGTGCTGTGAACATGGATGTATAAATATCTCTTCAAGACACTGATTTCAGTTGTTTGGGGTATATATTCAGAAGTAGAATTTCTGGACCATATGTTAATTCTATTTGTAGCTTTTTGGGGAACCTACATACTGTTTCCACAGAGGCTGCACCATTTTACAGTCCCACCAACAGTGCAGAAGAGTTCCAAATTTTGACATCTTCATCAACACTTTAAGTGTGTGTGTGTGCGTGCGTGTTCTGATAGTAGCCACCCCAGTGGGTGTGCAGTGGTACCATGTTGTGGTTTTGATTTGCATTTCCCCAGTAATTAGTGACGTTGAGCATCTTCTCATGTGCTCATTTGTGTATCTTCTTTGGAGAAATGTCTATTTAAGTCCTTTGCTGATTTTTGAATTGGGTTGCTTGTTTTTTGGTTGTTGAGGTTTAGGACTTCCCTATATATCATGGAAATCAAGCCCTTTTCAGATTTATGATTTGCAAATATTCTTCCCACTCTGTGAGTTGCCTTTTCACTCTGTTGATACTGTCATTTGATGCACAAAAGTTATATATTTTTATGAAGTACAATTTGTCTATTTTTTCTTTTGTTGCATGTGCCTTTATTGTCATATCCAAGAGATTACTGTCAAATCTAATGTTGTGAAGATTTTGCCCTGTTTTTTCTAAGAATTTTATAGTTTTAGCTCTTAAGTACAATTGATTTTTATATATTAATGTTGTGTCTTGAAAACTTGCTAAACTCATTTATTAGTTCCTCTGGCTTTTGTGGTTGTGGATTACATAGGATTTTCTATGTAGATGATCATGATGTTATCTATGAAGAAAAACAGTTTTCATCTATTTCAGATTAAGTTACATGGAAATAGTTGGATACTTTTCAGATCCTATTTTAAGCTCTGTTAGTCAGGCTTTAGTCTAGTGTAATTTTGCTCCACTATTGGGGAACTACATTTTTTTTTTTTTTTTTTTTGCGGTATGCGGGCCTCTCACTGTTGTGGCCTCTTCCATTGTGGAGCACAGGCTCCAGACGCGCAGGCCCAGCGTCCACAGCCCACGGGCCCAGCTGCTCCGTGGCATGTGGGATCCTCCCGGACCGGGGCACGAACCCATGTCCCCTGCATCGGCAGGTGGACTCCCAACCACTGCGCCACCAGGGAAGCCCGAGGAACTACCTTTTTAAAACTATCTGATGCCCATGGATTATGACGTTTCCCACTCTCACTCTTGGGACACAAACTAGTTCTGGCCCTGTGTTAGCCCTGAGGGTTGTTTCCTCTCCTCCTTTTGCGTAGTTTTCTCACAGGCATCAGCTCATGGGTGCTCAGCTGGAGGCTCCGGCGGGGCCCCTGCAGGTCCCCTGACCTCTCTGTTGATCCCTCTTTCCACTCCATTACTCTGCCCCACAGACTCCCATCAGCATCCCTGGAGTTTCAGCTCTGTCTCACCCCAGGGAAATCACTGCACTCTGCCTGGATCCTCCTCCCTTGCACTTACTTGGCCTGGACACTCATCCGTGGAGAAAACGAGGGCAATCAGAGGTCTCACCTTATTCATTTCCCTCTTTCAGGGGTCCCTTTCCTTCATTTCCTGATGCCTGGTGTGCCTATATTCTGTTCAGTTTTTTAGATGTTTCATAAAGGAGGGTAAATCTGGTCCCTGTTATTCAGTCTTTGCCAAAACTGGAACCATTAATCTAATTTAAAATTAACTTTACTCTAGCACTCTTAATTGCCCACATCTAATTAAAGCCTATCATTTTGATGATATTGCCTCCATCTATGAATTTTTTTTCCCACTATGTTTTTTTAAAATTAATTTTTATTGGAATATAGTTGTTTTACAATGTTGTGTTAGTTTCTACTGTACAGCAAATATTTATTCTTGCCAGCTTGACATCTTGACTGTTCTAAGCTGTAAGGCCACGTGGTTTGGAAATAGGGTATATTCACATATCAGGACGTTTCCCCAACAACCTTGTTGCTGACTTGCTTCTTCTAGAACTGACCTTACAGCAGCCTCTTTTGCCAAACACTGTGATTAAATGCTTTTTCCTGAGGTCAATAGAGCCACTTCAGCATTACCATTAGAACAATCTGTCCTATTATCACAGTCTGTGTTTTAGAACAGACTATCAGCTGTCCAGTACCAAGAGTATTTCAACGGTTGCATGTTAACACAACTGTTGCGGTTTTAATTATTTTCCTTTGTTTCTCCTTTTAAACTACAAAGTATGAACCATCTATTAAAATAAGGAGTAATTACACATTTTAACGATTTTTTACTTGCTTTAGCTCACCTGTTGTATCAATTTGGATGAGGATGCAGTCTTATATTTGAAAGTATTGTAGGCTCTCGGCAAAACACTTATGTCTTTATTACAATATGTCAGTCTTTGTACTTAGAGACCTTTGAGGACCTATTTAGTCTTCATATGAGCTTTTGGACTTATATTGAAAATGGATGACTTTAGTTAGAAAAAAAGACGTCTTGAAAAATGTCTTTTTGTTGAGTTCTTTCCTCTTGCTGGCAAATCTGAACTTATTTTGGAATGAATTAGTAGCACACTGCCATTAAATGTGACCGTCTGGTCGGTTAATCATCCTTCCCAAGTCTAGCAGCATTCTGGCAGAAACCATTGTTGAGGATGAAAAATTGTAAGTCATCTACTTTGAAGAGCTTCACAGCTCTAATAAATGTGATGTGTCAGCTACTTCGTTTCTAAGGGATTTTCTTTTTTTTTTTTTCTTTTTTTTGCTTCCTATAATTTTCTAAGAAGGAATAAAGTTATAAAGGAGCCTACTTTCATGCGAATGAATTGCACGTTTTGGTTCAGGTCACCCTGCTAAATTTTACACTTAATAAATAATAAATGAAGATAGTAGAATGGAGAAGTGTTAAAGAGACAGCACATCCCTCCTAGAAAGAGCTTTTTGCCGGAAGAACTGGGCTTAGTTTCACACAAGTAGTCAGGAATCTAAAGCACAACAATAGCTGCAACTGTGATTTGGTTCAGGGAATGATTGTGACAATAAATGCCCCCGGTGCCATTCTTGTCTTTAGTAATAGCTATATTTAGTTTATTTTAAATGGAACGATTTAACACCTAACAGGAAACACAGTCTGGTGCCTTTTGAGACAGAGACAGAGTTCTCATGATCTTTCTTTCATTCATATACTAACCTTTAGTCCAAGAGAAACAGTTGGCTATTAAATAGCTCATTATGTGTAGTTAATAGTTGTGTGAACATTTTAAGGATAAACAGGATACTCTTCCAAAGATCAACTTTCACCTATTCTTTAAAATAAAAATGTGTCTATTCTACTTCTTAAGTGAAAATTACAATCTTGTTAAAATGGCGCTGACTCTCTCAAAGATATTTGACTATTTCACTGAATTGATACAACTCCCTTACCAGCGATACTTTTCTTTAGCAGGGCAATCACTGGAGTTAAATAGATGGCTCAGTCTTCATTCAGTCACTCTGTGTTCTGAAGCCTTCAGATGCTGCTTCCAAAGGATGCTAATTAAGACTTTGGCATTTTTAAAATATCTTCTTTTTCTGAGGATTTCCCTGACTTGAACAGGGAGGATACAGGAAAATTCACAGATGGCAGGTCTTCGGCCTGGCTTGATTACAGAGTCTCAGGAATGGAGCTGTGTAGTCTTCTATTTTTCATTATTTCTTTTCCGAGATTTCACTGAGCTATGCTTTGTTTTTTTCTTTGCTTTCATGATGCCTTTCTGAGTTTGCTGAAGTAAAGACTCTGAAGCTAAAATCCCTTGTAACACTGACAGAGTTTGTATTTGTTTCCTACAGCTGGTGTAATAAATTACCACAAATTGGGTGACTTAACCCAACAGTTTATTCTGTCAAAAGAAATCCAAAATCAAGGTGTTGCTAGGGTCGTGCTTCCTCTGGGACACTGGGTAGACGCCCTCCATGCCTCGTTCTAACCTCCAGCAGTGTCATCAGTCCTGGCTTCTGTCATCACAGGAAGTTCCCCCCTATGTCACTGTCTTCTGTGGCATCTCCCTTTTTATAAGGGCACAGGTCATATTGCTTTAGGGCCCACCCTAATGACCTCATCTTAACTTGATCACATCTGTGACCTCTATTTCCAAATAAGGTCACATTCACAGGGATAGGGAGCTAGGACTTCAACACATCATTTTTGGGGACATAATTCAATCTGTAACAGGATTCTACTCCCTCAAAGGACAATTTATGAAATTGACTTTTTATCCTCTTTTATTTAAAAAGAATAATTTACATTAGGAGTGTTGTTAAAAAACTAGTAATTTGAGCATCCAGATTCATTGAATGAAAAATGAAAAGAACATTAAGAAAGTTATTGGGCTTATCCCCAGGCTTACTTTTTACCATTTATTGACAACATGGGCAAAGGATGTTTCACTGATATGGGTTCATAGATCTATGAAGTATCTTCTTATTTGGTTGACATTCAAACAGTATCAACTACTCTAATTCCACTGTTGTGGATTCATTTTGCCTGATACATTTTCATAAGCACATCAGACTCATCTTGTCCAAAGCTCACTAGCTCTTCCCTCCACCTCTCCTCACGTCCAGTCCTTCTCTGGTGATTGGCACCAACACTCACTCAACTCAGTTCAACAATCCAAATATGTGGGAGCCACCCCTGACAAGTCCCGTATCCTCACCCCTGTACATTTGCTCACCAAGTCGTGTCAGTTTTATCTCATCAGTGATGTCCAAATCTGTCCACCATCATTTGAGCCACCTCTCTCACATGCACCACCTCAATCACCTCCTAACATACACCCCTGCATTCACGCAGGCCCCCCATTAACCCCTCCCCATTTACAACCACAGTGAGCGTTAAAAAGCAAAAATCAAACCATGCCCCTCTCTAGAGCTAACTCAGTAAGTATTCCTTTCTTGCTAGACAAAGACAAAAAACCCAGAACTGGGTATTCTAGGCCTGCCTTACCTACTGCCAGCTGTTTCCTCTCTGTTTCTGAGTCCAAGATCAAGGCACTGGCAGATTCAACGTCTGGTGAGGACCCGCTTCCTGGCTATAAACAGACTTCTCCCTGTGTCCTCACATGGAGTAAGGAGTGAGGGAGCACTCAGGGTCCCTTTTATAAGGGCACTGATGCCATCATGGGGGATCCACCCTCAAGATCTCATCACTTCCCAAAGGCCCCACCTCCTAACACCATCACATTGGAGGTTAGGAGTCAACAAATGCATTTTGGAAGGACACATATATTCATTCCATAGCAGACCGCCAAAAATAATTCTTTTCTTTCCTTTGAACACTGTGCATTTCTAGCCTTTACAGCCTTGTACAAGTGATTTCTCCAATCTGGAGCACAGCCCTCCCATTCTTTCATGTTTTTACCTTCTCCCAGTAAATATTTCCTCTTATTTCAGATTTCAGATCAATTGTCCCATTTTTGACTCATAGTCAACAACATTCCAGCCCCATCCTTCCTGATATACATTCATGGGGGACACATTATCTTCCTAGAAAACCTAACAGCAATCATAAGCAAGTAGATGTGTATTTAGCTGTCAAGAAACTTGTCTTCACTGATAGGATATAAATTCCATGAGGACCAGGATTAGATCTGCTTTCTCGTGACTCTGTCCCTGGATTTTAGTATTTACGACCACCTGTTGAGTGAATAAGTATGCAAGTAATGAAGACACAAATAATTAAAATTTAATCCTATTCTCCTCTGATTCCCTGGAAACCATTCTTCTCAATGTGGTCTTTAGGTTGAGTTGCAGACAGCACAGTGGGGGGGACTGCACCAAGATTTAAAGAAATCCTTTGTTTTGAAGATGTGGGTATTGAAAGAGACAGTGCATGTTTTTTAATCAATGTAAGGTAAAAGAACATTTCTGTGCAGACGTCCAGAAAGGAGTAAAGTGGTTCTTAATGTTCCTTATACCCTGAAGAAGACTCCTTGCTTCCTTGAGGACACTTGAGTCTGTAAGTGTTTTTAGTGTAGATGAAAGAGTGTAGCAAAATGCAAATAATTTATGTTCTGAAAATAGAAGTATAAATAATGTATTGAGTATATAAAGCAAAACTGTACATAATGTACTTCTCTAATCTACTTGGAATTCAGGGCACTGCTAACAGCAGAACTGATGTACGGTATAAGAAATAGCATCAAAAGAATGAATGACACTGTGAGGGGGCCTGGTGAAGCCTTTGTCAATGTTACTACCTAATTTTTGCTGATTACTTTCTTGGAAATTTAGAGCTGTAGCTGAAGGCTGTAAGAGAGCATTTTGTCCAGTTCCTCAATCATTCCATTCCTCTCAGAGAAGAGGAAGGTATCCCACAAGAAAAGCAACAGAGACCAAGTTCTACGAATAGTGCCACCACTTATCATTTTAACCAATGGGAAGAGATTCCTATTTCTCATTCTTTGCTTTCCTCCTGAAAACCTCATAGTACTTCACTTGTTGATATGTAATACTTAACAATAACTTTTTATGTTCTGGCGAATAAAATGCAAAGCGTATCTTAAGCAAAATCAAGATGTGCACTTTGAAGCTTAGTTCACAACTGTGAGGTACTACCCATCATTGGGTGCCCAGTGAGACCCTTAGTATTGACCTGTTTAATTTTCCTCACCTGTCAATTGGATGAAATTATTTTTCTACTTCAGAGGGTTATTGTGAGGAGTGCTTACTTCAGACATATAATGGGCATTAAACTTAGCTGTTAATCTCTCTTTCCCTTTTCCCCCGAAAAACACGGGTCATTTGCAGCACATTGTTGAAATGCTCAGAAATCCATAAAAGAATCCCTACTATGTCCCATGTATCCTGGCCTTAAAAAGACTTCAGACCTTCTCAGTTGGCTTCCTCATTGATAAACTGTTTATGCTTTAGGAAATGAGTACTTCAATTCTGAAAGTGTGCAGCCGACCCTACATGGTGTGTATTTTACAGATGATGAAGATGGTTCTAGAAATGAGGTCTCAGTGCACTGACAAAGGAGGAGCAGTAGAACCTGTCCTTTGGGAGATTTGCTGTAGAAAAGGAAGGGGATCCAGTCAGCTCTTTTTTTTTTTTTTTGAAGTATAGTTGATTTATAATATTATGTTAGTTTCAGGTGTAGAGCACAGTGACTCAATATTTTACAGATTATATTCCATTGAAAGTTATTAAAAATAATGCCTATAATTTCCTGTACTGTATAATATATCTTGTAGCTTATTTATTTTATGTGTTATGGTTTGTATCTGTTAATTCCACACCCCTATCTTTCCCCTCCCCACCTCACTGGTAACCACTAGTTTGTTTTCTATATCTGTGAGTCTATTTTTGTTTTGCTATATACATTCATTTGTATTATTTTTTAGATTCTACATATAAGTGATATCATACAGTATTTCTCTTTCTCTGTCTGACTTATTTCACTAAGCATAATAATATTCTCTAGGTCCATCCACATTGCTGTAAATGGTAGAATTTCATTTTTTTTATAGCTGAGTGAGATTCCATTGTGTGTGTGTGTGTATATATACTGCAACTTCTTAAGCAACTTGGACACTTGGGCTGCTTCCATGTCTTGGCTCTTGTAAATAGTATGAATATTGGGGTGAATATATCTTTTCAAATTAGTGTTTTCATTTTTTCAGGAAATATATCCAGGAGTGGAATTGCTGGGTCACATGGTAGTTCTATTTTTAGTTTTTTGAGGACTCTCCATACTGTTTTCCATAGTGGCTGCACCAATTTACATTCTCACCAACAGTGCACAAGTGTTTCCTTTTCTCCACATCCTCACCAACATTTGTTATTTGTAGGCTTTTTGATGATAGCCATTCCTACAGGTGTGAGGTGATATCTTATTTTGGTTTTGATTTGCATTTATCTAATAATTAGCATGATGCTGAGCACCTTTTCATGTGCCTGTTAGCCATCTGTATGTATGTCTTCTTTGGAAAAATGTCTTTTCAGGTCTTCTGCCCATTTTTTGATTGGGTTGTTTGTTTTTTTGATATTGAGTTGTATGAGCCATTTGTATATTTTGGATATCAACTCCTTGTCCATCATATCATTTGCAAATGTTTTCTCCCATTCTGTAGGCTGTCTTTTCATCTTGTCAATGGTTCCTTTGCTGTGCAAAAGCTTTTAGGTTTAATTAGGTCCCATTTGTTTATTTTTGCTTTTATTTCTTTTGCCTTTGGAGACAAATTAAAAAAATATTGCTGTGATTTATGTCAAAGAGTGCTCTGCCTATGTTCTCTTCTAGGAATTTTATGGTTTCAGGTCTTACATTTAGGTCTTTAAATCATTTTTAGTTTATTTTTGTATATGATGTGAGGAAATGTTCTAATCTCCTTCTTTTACATGTAGCTGTCCAGTTTTCTCAGTACCACTTACTGAAGAGACTGTCTTTTCTCCACTGCATATTCTTGCCTGCTTTGTCATAGATTAATTGACCATATGTGCGCAGGTTTATTTCTGGGCTCTCTATTCTGTCCATTGATCTATGTGTCTGTTTTTGTGCCAGTGAGTCCTCCTGTGATTTAAATCTTGTCTCCACTTCTGCTACCAGCCAGATGAAACTCTCTGCTCTTGAAAGGCTCTTGTCATTAGGCCATACCCACATTCACACTCTCTGTATCTTTAGGTAACTGACTTGGGGCTTTTCTATACCTGCAAAATCCCCCACAGCAGACCCTGAATAGTGTTTGACTAAATGACCAGCAGTCAGGAATCAGTGGGTGGGGTGTCTTTAGAATTCTGCCTGCCATTCTGGTTAATTTCAACAAGACATTTTGTTGGAAGGATGTAGGGAAGACCTAAGAATTGGTGGACAGGCTGGAAGTGACAGGGACAGGGGACGCTGGTGGGCCATGGGGCTGGAACAATCTGTCATTGTCCCCACACCACCCTCCGGGCTTCAGCAAGTTTCACTCTTCTTGTCACGCTGGTCATGAATCTAATTATAGTTATGGAGTGTCTAATTGACGAACTGGGATCACATCCCAACGTTCTGGCCACAGGAATAGCAGAATACCTGGATCAATGGGCTATTTGGGGGCCATCAATTAGGGAAAGATGTGTTTAAACAAAATGCAGTGTGAAATGCACTCATCTCGCAATTTCACTAGAATGAAATCAGTTCCTAAAATGTCTTCTACTAATATCATTTCATGACAGAGACTTGGTGTCACACCATCTGAGTTCAAATCCTGGCTGTGCTACGAGCAGCTGATCATAGATTTTCTTATTTACAAAACATTGACAATATTTCTACTGCACATGTGTTAAGTGAGATGAAAAACGGAACAGTCACTTCCCACAGTGCCTGGTACATAGTAGGTCCTCAATAACTGTCTAAATATTCTCTTTTTATTATGAACAATACTGATCTAATTCACTGAATAAATGTAAGTGTAGTTACTTAACTTTATGTAAAATAATATCAAAAGATGTGTGCCATGTTCTTAAGATGTAACTACTTCTTCATCTGCATTTTGCACATATGCCTGTTATAAACAGCTGAAATACCCTCTCAAGAACAGCACACATGGTTGCTGGAATCAAGACTAAGTGTAGTTCCAGCCCCATCACTTACTATGGCAAGTTACTTACTTGGTAAGTTGTCTGACTTCTACATATCCAGTTTTCTCAACTGCAACCTCCTAGGGTTTATGTGGATACCAACATTTTATGACATTAGCTTTAAAGTCTTCAGCCCAGTGCCTGATCCATGCCAATTAATACACATTAGATGCTTTAAATATCACAATCATGAATGCACTATATATGTAATCTAAACAGCAATACTGATGAATGTCTAAAAGGGAAAAGCATTGGGACAATCAGCAGTCCTATCGCAAGACTATTTTTAATTACAGCATTTTAAAAATAGCTGCTACAATTATTCTGAAGCTGACAGTGATCTGAATCTGAAGACACGCTGTGAAGTGCTATGCTAATCAAGAGAGCTCTCAATCCAGGGAGAGAACACATCAGGCTGACAACAAGCCTGAATTAAGATCCCACAGTATGAAGCCTTACATCTAGAAATGACTGTTGCTGTTATTTGCAAGGGTTTAGAACAGGCATGGAATGCACTTCCACTTGCTAGTGAATAAACTGAGGTATTTGCTGAGGAAGATACAGAATTTCCAGACCACTTGTCTCCTGGGAAAATCTGCTCCCTGTGACCATTAACTGTTACTTCTGCATATTCTACCTCCCAACCGAAAAAGAAACCATCAGATCTGTGTCCAGATGTGTATAGAGCAGCCCCATAAGTCCAATACCCTGAAGGTCCTAGTTATTATATCAGCTAGAAAGGATATTACAGTAGTATTTCTTTTTTTCAGTGGTCCACAATAATAATTTTCTGCCTAAGTTAAAATTCCTTTTTTCCCATTTACTCATGCCTTCACCCTCTTAGATATGGAACATATTTTCTTTAATTGTCTCTGTCAAATGTCCCTAATCCATCATCCACAGTACAACCCGAGGAAGCATCAAGATCATATTATCATTTCTCCATGATTTGCCACAACAAATGCCAGAAAATATGCCTAGGTTGCTTCAGTCTGCCTTCCCTTGACTAACAGCACCTACGTGTGTAATCACCCATAAAAGCTACATCCCACGGTACTGCTCACCATGCTCTACAATCATGTCTCCTTGACTTTGCTAGTTTCATTTCTTAACCACATTTCAAGTGCCTTATCTTTTTTTGTTTTTTTTTGGTTTTGGGGGGGGGGATTTTTTTTTTTTTTTTGCGGTACACGGGCCTCTCACTGTTGTGGCCTCTCCCGCTGCGGAGCACAGGCTCCGGACGCGCAGGCCCAGCGGCCATGGCTCACGGGCCCAGCCACTCCGCGGCATGTGGGATCTTCCCAGACCGGGGCACAAACCCGTGTCCCCTGCATCGGCAGGCAGACTCTCAACCGCTGCACCACCAGGGAAGTCCCAAGTGCCTTATCTTTCTTAAGTCCTTTTCTCCAGCCCCATAATTTGAACTTTATTCTTTATTATCACCATTGTTTACGATCACACAATATTTTGCATTCAATAAGTGGGTCCCGAATGATGTTGCAAGAGTTCCTTCATGGCTCTGAATTCACTCAATGCTCAAAACGAGTCATGGAATAAGTAGGATAAATACTGCAACCCACATGGGCAAGTGTACAGTGGTGGGGGGGAGGTAAGGGAACACATATAATGCAAATAAAAAGCACTAAATCTGGTACTTTTGATTCCAGATATTTCCTGAATATGGTTGAAAGAAGGTAGAATGGACTAGATATAACAACTTCCAAATACACAAAGTATTTCATTTTGTGTATTTTTGCCATTTATAAATAGACTTTTTCCTTGACGCCTGATAGCAACTCAAGTATTTTATATTCATTCATTCATTTATTCATTAAAAAACCAGACACCGAATACCTGCCACAGTGTTTTCATAGCTTTTCACTAAAATTCAAAAGGAATGGTGAATAAAATCAAGACAGTGGCACCAGACTGTTGGTGGTCACCCTATTCTCCACTGGCATGCACTCAGAGAAAGGAAGACAAGCCAGGTGCATTTAAGAAGGTCCCTGAGGAAGCAGGACAAAATGTTGATTTTATTAATCTTCATTCTTGAGCACGTTATTTTCATTACTTTGGAATTAAAAATGAGAGGGACACACAGAGCAGCTGTGTCTAGAAAAAGCTGTCCCACCCAGCTAGCTGCAAGCTCGAGCAGCCACTTTCCCAGGCCACGCCAGAACAAAGAGACCAAAGCATGGCTGCTTGACTTGGGTGTTTGATAGACGTGGCCTCGAGAGTGAAAGAAATGAGCCTGTCACCTCAAGGACAATCGATGGTATTTGTGGCCAGTGACAGAATTAGAGCTTTCATGTGAAAATTAAAATATCGGAAAATGTGTATATGGTACCATGAACTTGAGAGTTTCTCGACATGCAAAGACTTTTCTGATGAAATCAGTGTTCATAATTAACAAACGGGATATTTCTGAAATTGTACTATGAAACATTTCACCATTTGGAAGATCTTTATAAGTCAGTGATCCTTCACTGTTTCGTGTGTAAAGTGGGGAGGTTATTACAATATCACAAATCTGTTTTGTTGCTAAATAGGATGATATATAGAAATGCTTGCCAGAAACATGGTCCTCGGTAAATGTATCCTCTCCTGTTACACTGCAAGATGTTTAGATCCCTGGGTCATTTTACTGAGAAGAAGAACCAGGTTGCAAGGTGATGGTCCAGGAGAAGGAAGATGAGAAAAGGTTAAGATGACGTGCTTTATACCATTACGGGTCCCAGATCCTCGGCGAGCCCAGACAGGACCCTGGCCATGTAGGCACTGTTGCCTCTCACAGATTTCCCTTCCTTTATTATGGATTCCCAGTTTTACCACAATACATACTTCAGCTATCCTTTAAGCACTCTCCTTTTTAGTAATTTAATCTGTTAGTATATGTAAAGTCTATAATATTGACAGTTCTCTCTTTCAATGCTGTTTTACCAACAGTTTTATTGTTTGTCCAAGTTCTGAAGCTTTAATTGACTTTGGTCATAGCATACAAAACCAACTGATGAAATCAATAGCAATCATTTGTCAGGATAGATTATTGAAAGGGTAACCAGACACATATGATCTCAACTTACAACTGGCCATTTTTAATACTCTTTTGTTATTCTTCCACAAGGATAATAAGATAACAGCTTCACCTTCATCATATGGTAAAGTTAGGATTTTCCAAGTAGAAGGTTATAAAATGAGTTAACTGCAGAAACACCTTATTATGTAATAGATGTAAAATTAACAGACATAAATTAATACCCATTACTCAAGTTTTTAAAATATTGTAAAATATTTTAAAATTATAAAATTAATATGTAGTTATAGTAAAACATTTAGAAAATGTAGTATTTTAAATATGACATTGAACATGAAATATGGTTTTATTAAATTGACTTTTTCTACCTAATGTACTGATGGATAAATTATAAAGAATGGAAACTTGGATAGTCACTGTACCAAAGCAGAATGTGGTCAGTCCTATGCCATATAAAACATGTGAATTCAGTCCGCTGATCTGTCCATCTCATCAATGTTTATGATATTGGACTATGCCCGTATAATAAAAATATATATTTATATGAATCTACACGACCCTGATACGTTACTCACTTCTTTGAATCCGACACTGTTCCTCTATAAAAACACATAGTAGCGTTATTCGTAAAGATATTTGTGCGCATGTGTTGGCTAAAAGACTAAGAGATAAATTTTGTGCCTGATACAAAACAAGCTCAATAAATATTGACTTCCCTTTAGCTCCACTAGTTCCAACAAATTAATGGGAAGTTTATTGTATATGCATGCAGTGACCATGATTATTATGAAGTTTAAAGTGTACTTTTGTTTGGCTAGTTTATATCTACTGATCCAAGGGTTAGAGCCAGTGTAGTTTTGGGCTACATAGCTTGCGTAGTGTGTAGAGTGTGTGTGTGTATGTGTGTGTGTGTGTGAGTGTGTAGCAGGTGTATAAACCCAAATCTACGTGAACACAGTCAACTAATTCCCTATGTCTTTACTGAAACAACCAGGCAACTGTGTGTCTTCTTTCATGCTGCTGCTCAGTAATGTGTTTACTCATTTCTTCCCAAGATTACAGTTTGCACGACAGTGCCGATGGGAAATCGCCCTTCTCCTGTGTTTTTGCTGGAAGGCAAGTGTAGTAGACAGAGCCAGAACTCCACTGGGGACTGCAGATGTTTTGAGAGCACAAGTAGATTTTCACAACTTCCAAGTACTGGACGGTCCTTGCTAAACATCTTTTTATGAGTAATGATTGAAAATTTTCAATGGGAATAATTTTCCAGTTGAAAGAATAAAAACGAAAACAATCATAATGAGAAACAATAAAAATCCTTTTTACGTCTGAAGATTTTGTTAGTCGTCTTATCACTGGGGTGTTTCGGCAGTGGGTTAGCTAGCTGGGGGAAACTTTAATCTCTGCAGGCCATGTAGCCTCTCTGTACCTCACTAAGGGTTATTAACACCTGTCTCTCGAGATCTGTCATTACTTGATCTGTCATTACTTCTTGTGTTCATTGGAAATAAAACCATTTCCATTTGCAGTTATCACACTCAAATCTGCAGGTTTCGCTCTTTCCTATGAGTCCTGCTAAGCGGCAAGTCTCAGAGAAGTATCTTTCTTAACATAAGGAGAATCTGTAAGACACAGATAACCTTTTTAATAACAAAATATTCAAGTGACTGCAGGAGGGCGACCTGAGTGAGGGTCTCCAGGGCAGCCATGGGGAGGAGCTCGGACACCTCAGTACCACACAGACTGTCCCTAGAGGATGATAAAGTTACAGACCTGCAGCCAGCGTGTGGCAAGTGTGCAGGGGTGGGTGGTCCAGGGAGGAAAAAGTTGTCTGTGATAATACTGGTTCCTGTATCACTTGTGGGATAGACCAGGCAGGAAACGGTAGACGGGTCTTATGTGTGCAGCTCCTGCTCGGCTCCCACAGAGGCGTGTCTGTGGAATCGTGCTCAGCTGGGGACGTGGGTCCAGCCACAGAATGCCACTGTCAGCACATCTCCCTTAGTTTGTGAATCACGGGCCTGGGTGTCCAACAAAGGATGCTTCAGAGAGTCTTACTGCAACAGGGTTCCCTGCGTCTGATGACATCACCCTCAGCCAGCCTGAAGGATGGAGTGGTGGCAGGGGGCAGACAAAAGATTTGAGTTCCAGCAGGAGCCTCAAACTGGGTGGTTTGTTCAAGGCTCTACAAAGAATAGCATCAAAACAATAAGCAGGGGGTAGGGTGACACTTTTAGGGAACAGTACGCTTTTTAAAATAAATAACTGTGAGAATGCTGTCTCTTAGTTTTTCTTGGCTGCTGGTATTAGGGTAGGAAGTAAACAGAAATGGAGAGCGACACCTTCTTGCTGTGAATATAGAAATTCCAAACAAGATTTAAGTGGGAAAAACTCTATGCCCAGAGAGATGAGTTTCTCACCCTTGATGTGTCTGTTAAGATGCCGCCTGGAAACCATTAGCCGACTTCCAGAACCGCTTGCTGCTGTGTGATTGTGATTTCATATTCAAGTCACAGAAGACTTATAATTGAATAACAAGAGCAGTTGCTCTCTTGGAAGCCAATTATTAGACGTCTACATACAAAGGTGATAACCCATATTGTGAGGTTCCCTTTTGTTTACTATCAATAAATTCCCCCTCCAAATCAGTTATCGTTCTTAAGAATCCACATTTATGTTCAGAAGGGGAAGAGCTAAATTCCAAACTGTTAGCAGGAAGACCATGGTTAAGTATATTTTATTCTGTGGCACAGAGTAAACTTGTGTGGTGGGAAAATAAAGAACCAGATAAAAACTCAAAAGGGGGAGGGAGAAGAATGAGTGTTGATCTGCCTGTATGTCTAAGGAAATTCTTAAAAAGAAATAGAATAATGTAAATTTTCTGTTTTCTCCCTTTTGTATCTTAAAATTCTTTTCTATAAAAACAGAAACAAAACCCAGCAAGTAAAAAGCTTAGAATATCTGTTTCTTTAAAAATATATGTGTTCACAAAAGAATTTTTCCTTTTGTAACATCAACAAATTCATTAGTTGTCCTGGACCTTATATATTTCCCCACTACATTATAACCATGAACATGAACTCATTAAAAAAGTCCTTGAGCCCAATCCCATTATAGACGTCCCCTCCCTGCTTTGTTTCTTTTCATTGTTAACACAGTGAACTTTGTTTGACCTAAAATTTGACTAGAACAGAATTATATTTCTAGGAGTTAAGAGTCCTCAGATAACCACTTGAGAATTCATTTTGCTGTTAAATTTGGATAATAATGGATTTATGTTATTAGAAAGAAGAAAGTAACTGACTAAACTAAGAGGTAAGAGTTCCGGGCCATGTTTAATGTTAAATTGGTTCCAGATACAAAGTGTAGCTTTCCTTGGAGGCCTTGATGGGTGGAGACAAGCAGAGAGACTTCATGTTATAAACATGTTCTTGGCGTCTGTCATGAAAGTGTAGCTTCACCCCACAATTTGCTAACATTTATGCTTAGAATAGTAAATCACTCTTCCCAACAAGTTGAGCTTGGCAGAAATTCTATTAAAAAGTTAGGTCAGAGAACCCTGCTCAGGAACACAAACAGAAGGAGATGCACAGTTTCCCTCTGAAAGGATACAAATTACCCCGCCAGCCACTGGCTACATCCTATATCCGCGATCACCATTTCAGCAACTTTTCAGGAAAATAAATGTGTGAGCTCTATTGGAGGGTAGATGGTGAAGTGTCAGCATCTACTGTCTAGATTATTAACAATATCTTATAATGTCCCTAGCAGATATGATTGTACACTTTGAGGGATGTGTCAACGTACACAAGGTAGAGAATAGAGACTTTCTTCTACCAAGAACCACTGACCAATTTGACAAGAAATCAGTTGAGTTCCAAAACCTAGTAATGGAATGAACAAAAGCTGTTGACTAATTATGTAGAGATGATAAAATACACAACAACAAAAAACAAAAACCAACAGATTATTAAAGAGTCAACTATGTAAAGACAGAAGGGAAGATAGCTTTGAACTGCGTTTATAATATCCTATTAAGACTAATCAAGGAGAAACAGAGCAGGGAGGGAGGCCTCTTAGGAGGAAGATATCCAGGAGGCTAATGGCAGGCATGAGGAAAACCAAGGAAGAAAGAAGAAGGGAGGTGAGGGCTGTCAGACACAGACATCAGCACCCCACCCAACCCAGGCTGCCACACACACCCTCCAGAACATCTGAGTCATGACCACCATAACAGGAGCCTGAGAACAAACTAGGGTGAGCCTGCCTGCATCCTGCATATATTAAACAGAACAAAACAAAAACTAAACAAATCCAATCTTACTATGCCCTGAAAGCCTCAGACTAAGAAATGCCAGGGGATTCTCCTGATGGCCCTGAGCCCTCCCAGGATTAGGACAAGGTCTGTGGATAGCGACAGCCTTAAAGGACATGCCACAGCTCTCAAATAATTGCACTCTTTCATTATTTTGTCATTTGCTTGATGTATTAAGATAACTACTTATTATGGCTTATTTTTCAGTCTCAAATCGTGGAGGGTATTAATGTGGTTTTTCCAGTGAAAACTATTTTTCCATGGTTTTCAGCTGTATTTGCTAAATCTTTTTTCAACATCTTTTAACAGTTTTCTGGTCATTTTTAATGGGATTCACTTGCCAGTTCCCATTTCATATGTGATTTTGATCTCACTCCATTGTCATCCTCCCCACCTTTCCCCTAACAGAGGGGAGATGTGAGCTCCAGGGCTTTGGGCTGAGGGGCTTATGCTCTGCTTCTCCCTCTTCCAACCACCTTGACACCAGGCAGTGCGGGGGAGGAAGGATGTGCTGGTCTGCCAAGACTTTCAAAATAGAGCACCACATGCTGGTAGGGGCAGGGGCTCAACGGCAGGCATTTATTGTCTCAGATCTGCAAGCCAGAAGGCAGACATAAGGGTTTCAGCAGGACTGGTTTCTTCTGAGGCCGCTCTCCTCAGCTTGTAGATGGCTATCTTTTCCCTGGGTTCTCACATGGTCTTCCCTTTGTATATATCTTTGGGTCTAAATTTCCTCTTTGGATTAGTTCAGCACCAAATTGGATTAGGGTCCACCCAAATGGCCTCACTTTAATTTGATTATCTCTGTGAAGACTTGTAGGGGAGGACTTTCCCTCTACCCTCCTAGGTTCCACTACTGGGTCTACAAAATAAACTGACGACACAAGAAAAGATATACAAATGTATACATTTATAATATCATGTGCACGGGTGTCATAGGAAAAACAAACAAACACACAAGTAAATACCTAAAAGGGTATACCCCATCTCCAAACACAGTGACATTTTGAGGTCCTGGGGGTTAGGATTTCAACATGAATTTTAGAGTGTCACTAACTATTCAGCCCACAACAGGGGTCATGAGATATGTGCCCTGCAACCCCAATTCCTTTTTTATAACATTTTTAATTGTAGTAAGAACACATCATGAGATCCAGCCTCCTAGGAAGTTTTAAGTGTATACTCCAGTATTGCGGACCCTGGGGACCATGCTATCCAGCAGGTCTCTGCAGTCTTTTCATCTTGCTTAACTGAAACTTTACACCTGTTGACTAATAATGCTCCATTCCCCCTCCCCAGCCCCTGTGCACCACTATTCCGGTCTGGGATTTGGAATTTGACTATTTTAGATACCTTTTACAAGTGTCGTCCTTCTGTGTCCAGCTGAACACAATGTCCTCGTGCGGATTCATCCACGTTGTCCCATGGTACAGAGTCCCCTTCACTGTAAAGGTTGACTAGTATTCCGTTGCATGGATATATGGCACTTTCTTTACCATTCCTCTGCCCAGCACTTGTGTTGAGACTGGGAAGGGGTTTGTTCAGACAACGAAGGGCAAGTGTCTCTTGACTTCGCTGCTGGCTGTGGTGCTTGTTGCCCCTACTCCAACACTTACGGGCCGCAGGGCCTTGTGTGAATCTGCTGCCGGGCCCCGTGACCAGCCCCCCTTGCATAGTTCCTCTGGCATGTCCTCTGGCACAGCCCACAGCTGCTCAGAGGCGGCAGACACGAACACCTCAGGGCCTCTTGGTGCGATGCCAGCGAGGTGAGGTAAGCCTGGTTCTGGGGGTGCCCTGGGCAGTCAGCAAGCCCAGGAGTCCCTGCCAGGGTCACAGTGGGTGCACAGCTGCTGCTCTGCCTCCCAGCCCAGCTCTGCCACCTCCCTTTCTCACATGCAGAGGCAGGTGGGCCAGGCTGCTGGCTATTGGTTCTCCAGAAAGAGGATGAGCTGCTCATATTTTCTCTGGAAGAATCTAGAAGCCCCTCTCCCTTGCTTTGGGGATGCAAAAGAGGTACTCCCTTGCCCCTAATTCTTTTGGCAAAAGACATATGACAAGGATTCCCTCTCCCTTCTCTATTCTTCTTTTATAAATGGGTTCTGGAAGTGGGAACTTGAGGTGATGGCTGAGAATAGAAAGGCTAGTTCCTTCTCAAGAGAGGTTTGTGGCCTCATTTATGGAGAACTCTCTTTATATAATATGGGATTCTTAATGCCCCTTGGTCCCCCAGCTTTGGGTCCCAGCCATCAGTTCTGGAGGAGCAAGAAAGTCCCACTCAGTACTGTATTACAAAGAGTTTTGGAATTATCTAGAGGGCTTCCTCAAGTTTATCCTGGCACTGCCAAAGCACACTGCAGGCTTCTGGGTTCTCAACAAAGACACTGTATTCTCTTATTAAAATGAAAGTGATATGATAGAGGGAGCTTGGAACAAACAACACATTCAGGCATACGAATTCTTTTTCAAATTAACCTTTCCTTTGGTGACCAGCATGGCAGTTGCAATGAGAGTGACAACCAGAAGAAAGCATGGGACAATGTGACATGCAAAGAACAGAGAAGTTCTTTTTTGCCTAGAAAATATGGCCAGAAATCTTTTCTTTTAAGATCGTAGAGGCATGTAGGTTCTTACACTTGAGTAAAATTTCTCCATTCCTTAAAAAAATTCCCCGTTCCTCTCTTAAAAAAAAAAAAAAAAAAAGGTCATGAAGAACCTAGGGGCAAGATGGGAACAAAGACACAGACCTACTAGAGAATGGACTTGAGGACGTGGGGAGGGGGAAGGGTAAGTTGGGACAAAGTGAGACAGTGGCATGGACATATACACACTACCAAATGTAAAGTATATAGCTAGTGGGAAGCAGCCACATAGCACAGGGAGATCAGCTCGGTGCTTTGTGACCACCTAGGGGGGTGGGATAGGGAGGGTGGGAGGGAGGGAGACACAAGAGGGAAGAGATATGGGGATATATATATATGTATAACTGATTCACTTTGTTATAAAGCAGAAACTAACACACCATTGTAAAGCAATGATACTCCAATAAAGATGTTAAAATTAAATTAAATTAAATTACATTTTTTAAAAAAGAGAAAAAAAAATTCCCTGTTCCTCAAACATAGCCTCTTAACTTTGATCTGGACACTATTGGTAAGAAATA
>NC_082684.1:152148479-152168408 GCF_949987515.2 Delphinus delphis
TAGCTGTGATTTTGGCTGGATGCCTATATTTGACTGACCATCTGCAGTACTTAGATATAAAAGCAGACCAGTGATTTGCTCGGTGCCTTGAACTGAAAATGTTGTGCTCCAGGACTTAGAGACGTGGCTCTTTCTGGAACTGGCTCCCAGGTCCCTGGCGTGTGCTGGAAGATCGCACAAGGGGTCTCTTGGACAGTTGAGAAAAAACCTCACAAGATCCTGATCTACCGCAGCTGTCCAGTGTGGGGAGGAACGGTTACATCACCTGGGGTGGCGTCACGTGAAGACTGTGAATGGCAGGCCAGCGGGGCCTGTTACTCAGCACTGTGATGAGAAGGATGTTTGCCCACCGATCACAGACGGAGAACAGCCAGGAGCCCCGCTGCCTCCCCACAGTTGTCAGGAAGTCTATTTCAAGGCCTGACCTCAGGCGCTACCTGGGGGCCCGTTTGACTTCCCTACGCCTGGACCCCTCACCTGCAAGTAAGAATGGCAAAACTTACTACTCGACCCGATTCTGAGAATCAAATGAGATGCTGTGTGGCATCAAAACCACAGAGAACTGAAAAACAGGAGGTACTTAATACGTGCTAAATTCTTCCTCTGCTTTGAAAAAACAAATTGATTTGCTATCAAGAGAGGACGGCCAGAAAAATAGGACAGCATAATTTCCCATTCTCCTCTTTGAGAATGTACTCATATATGTTTATTTTTTCCCATAATAATACACAGGAAATACATTACATTTTCCAAGTGCTAGCCAAATTCTATTTAAGTTTGTTAACATACTAAATCATTGACGGACAGAGGTCGTCAGGAGGCTTTACTGCTCTCACTCAAAGTCAACATTGGGTTACCAAGATAGCTCTTTTCACTAAATGTGGTGGCATCTTGCCCAATATATTTTATGCTGTATGAAGACTTTTCACATGCCTAGTGAAAAACATTTATTTTTTCCTTTTTGGATGTGCTTTTCTCGCAATAAAAACTCCCTCTAAAACTGAAGGCAAATTTTATTTTAATGTGGAAATATATTCCAGCTTGAGAATGAATCAAAGCCACATTTTTTCCGTGGAATAAAAGCACTGTGTCATTAAGCTTTGGTGTGTTTTCACAGATGTTATTCTCCTTTTGCCTGGGCATGAACTATCAGAATCATATTTTGCAGTTATGTGTGTGTACAGGTTGAAGCTAGAAATCAGGGAGAATATTAAGGCCACTGAAATTTCCAGCTGCCTAAATTTCTACTTTGAGTAATTTTGCCCACCTGAAAAGCAAATATTTAGAACATGTCTATGGTGAGTGGCCCTTCCGGACTCGTGATGGAACTTTTAGGGCAAAATGAACACACTGTTTCTGCTCCCTGTGCCCAGAGGGTGGGGACTAGGTAGTACGCGCTTTAAATAGTCACAGGTTGTATTACTAACCTTTGTGTCCCTTCCTGATGATTCACGCACCTGACCTCAGCTTTGACATAGCTGACAAGTTCAATTCTTAGTAGCGTAACCTTTTAAAAATACATGTTTTTACTACTTAGAATCTCTTCCCTATAAAGTGCATGGCAGTAAGTGTCGACTTCTCCTTGTCTTATAAATGGAAACAAATGATCTTGTGGTCTTAAAAAAACAAAACGATACAGGGATGTGTCACCCTGATGCTGCAGTCCTGGCCTACGCCATCTTTGCTGAGCGTGTACATCCGAGTAAGTCTATACGAAGCACGGATGTACATGTTTTAATAGAAATCTGTCCCAAAGGATTTTTGTAAGTTTTCTATCATTGGTTGGTGTATGTGGCCCAAGATAGAAATGGAAAAGAAAAACACAATGGAGAGAGCCTGAGACGGGGTAATGATGATGACAGCTATGGTACAGAAACATGAGGATGTACAGCCAGAACCAAGGGTGACCACTGTCCCCGTCTGCCTGGGACTGAAGGGTGTCCTGAACCAGGGCTCTCGGTGCCGACACCAGGAGCGGGTTCAGACCCACACTCCACCTTTTATTAGATTCGAAGAAGTTGGCAAACCAACTTCTCAGAGCCTCAGTTGTCTGAGTTGGGTAAAGAGGATAATATAACTGCCCCCTAGATTTTAGAGATTAGAGATGACCCGCACAAAGAGAATGGACTGGAACATCGTGGGCCCTCTGGATGCATCAGCCTCCTGCAGTGCATTTTATACACACTCTCCATCAATCCCCATGACGATCCAGCCGGGTAGGGAGCCGGATCGTTATCATCCCTTCTCTAGGCAGAATGACCTCGGGCCCAGAGGGGCTGGGACTCCCGGCTCCCACCGCTGGTGACTGGCTGATCGCTGCCCTGAGCCAAACCCTGGCCAGCTCTTACCAGCTGTGCCATCTGCATCAGTAAAGAATAAGGGCTGTTCTCATCATTACCTTCAGATAAAAATACAAAAGACTGGTCTTGCTCTCCTCGTCTCCACATCTCTCCTCCCACAGAGCAGTGACGCCAAAGCACTAAACTTGGGTCCCCAGCATCAGAGAGCAGCTGCCTTTGGGGTCCTGTTGAAAGTTCTGTAGATTCTGCCACTGTTTTCCAGGCAAGGTTTGGGTCTCGGTGGACAGGTCCCAAAGGAGAGGACAGCCGTCTGCTCCCTGGCCTCCTCTGAGCCCACTGACTCGCCCCCCACCATCATTCCTAAGCACGCTGCTGCTTGCACGTCATGATGACGCCCTGAGCTATGCAGAGTGTGGGATGCCCCGCCATGATTTATTTTTGGATTTCAAGGAGCTAGACTTTCCCTTCTTTAACTATTCAAAAGTAATGGAAACCAGCACAATGCTTCCTGCCACATCGCTGTAACCAGTAGACTTGGGAGTTTGGGCCCACGAACATTTTCCACCCTCAGTCTTCCAGGGTCATTTGCTCTTTCTTCAGCGAATCTCTTTGGGCTCTTGCTCATCGGTCACATCTTCAATCGATTGTGTGGTGTGAACACTTAGCCCTCGAGTCATCCTGCGGCTGTGGTCTGCCCAACTGTGCAAAACAATCTATTACATAGAATTCTGTTACTTTATTACATAGAATTCTGTTACTTTAAGAAGTCAAAGGCCTGCAATTCTCTTGGCATTTTTTCACGCAGTTAATGTTGTCAGGGCTCTGGGCATTGTTGAGTGTGAGCTTCCCTGATAGTTCAAGCCAAACTCTACTTGCCTTTCCCATCACTGGCCAATTTTTAATCCATTCTCCTGTGCTGATGTAGATGTTCTTTTTGTTTTCCATTCTGACACAAACTGGAATCTTCCAGAGCCCAAAAGTAAGACAGCAAATGACTAACATTGCTTGTTTCAGTTTAGTTACTTTGTAAATATTTTTTAAATACTCAGATTTTTCTATGAACCACTCAAATTAAATTTAGTGAGTTTATTTCCTTCACTTTCAAAAAAAAAAGTTGGATAAATTTACATGACTCTTTAATATTTACATGAGAAAAAAAATACTACCACCCATTTCTTTCTTTCTCCTGACTCTGTCACTGCATGTCTTTCATCAGCTTTTCAGGAGCACTTGTAACCCCGGGTAATTACCATAGTACACTCATTTTTTTAAAGTTTGGTTCAGCCATTAGAGATAGACTTGAACTTAAAATATCTGCTAGGTATCTCCCACTGATTTTGAAATTTCTCCCAGGTTTATAAAAATTAATTAGGTTAGTTTTGCTCCTATGAGAGACAACATCAATGAGAACGTTGGTTTATCCTGGATTTGTATTTTAGGGAAAAATCACTTGTGTTGGATCGCCCCCACCCCCAATATAATCAAAAAGCCAAGGCAAAATAAGCAAACCAACAAAAAGGCATCACACTTTGTTCAAAGGCCCTTTAAAAATATGTAATAATGACCTAGTTAACTCTCTGCCATTTATTTGACTATTTTCATATTGAGAAAATAGAATTGTTGAAGCTAGCAAAAAAGGGACCTATGAAACCAATATAGTATATTAGATTGTATTGTATCCATGAAAGTACATGCACTTTATTATTAGGCAATTCTGTCAGGCACAAATCATTAACTTTTTTTTTTTTAAGATCCCCATTTTATTTATTTATTTATTTTTATTAGTTATCTATTTTATACACATCAGTGTGTACATGTCAATCCCAATCTTCCAATTCATCCCACCACCTGCCCCCCTCTTTCCCCCCTTGATGTCCATATGTCTGTTCTCTACATCTGTGTCTCTATTTCTGCCTTACAAACTGGTTCATCTGTACCATTTTTCTAGATTCCACATATATGCATTAATATATGATATTTGTTTTTCTCTTTCTTACTTTACTCTGTATGACAGTCTCTAGGTCCATCCACGTCTCTACAAATGACCCAATTTTGTTCCTTTTTATGGCTGAGTAATATTCCATTGTATATATGTACCACATCTTCTTTAACCATTTTTCTGTTGATGGGCATTTAGGTTGCTTCCATGATCTGGCTATTGTAAATAGTGCTGCAATGAACACTGGGGTGCATCTGTCTTTTTGGGTATATGCCCAGTAGTGGGATTGCTGAGTCATATGGTAATTCTATTTTTAGTTTTTTAAGGAACGTCCATACTGTTCTCCATAGTGGCTGTATCAATTTACATTCCCACCAACAGTGCAGGAGAGTTCCCTTTTCTCCACACCCTCTCCAGCATTTGTTGTCTGTAGATTTTCTGATGATGGCCATTCTAACTGGTGTGAGGTGATACCTCACTGTAGTTTTGTTTTGCATTTCTCTAATAATTAGTGATGTTGAGCAGCTTTTCATGTGCCTCTTGGCCATCTGTATGTCTTCTCTGGAGAAATGTCTATTTAGGTCTTTTGCCCATTTTTTGATTGGGTTATTTGTTTTTTTAATATTGAGCTGCATGAGCTGTTTATATATTTTGGGGATTAATCCTTTGTCCGTTGATTCATTTGCAAATATTTTCTCCCATTCTGAGGGTTGTCTTTTTGTCTTGTTTATAGTTTCCTTTGCTGTGAAAAAGCTTTTAAGTTTCATTAGGTCCCATTTGTTTATTTTTGTTTTTATTTCCATTACCCTAGGAAGTGGGTCAAAAAAGATCTTGCTGTGATTTATGTCAAAGAGTGTTCTTTCTATGTTTTCTCTAAGAGTTTTATAGTGTCTGGTTTTACATTTAGGTCTTTAATCCAACAAATCATTAGCTATTAATTATTACCATAAGCTAAATCCCCCTTTCAACATTTTGTTATACAAATTCCCAACATACCAAAAAGTTGAAAGCATTGCACAGTGAACACTCATGTAACATCCACTCAAGTTTTGTAATTAACATTTGTTACCTCTGTTTTGTTCCTTTTCTGTCCATCTTATTGATTCCTCTGTCCATAAGTCAGTCCATTATAAGCACAATTTTAACAAGTTGAACGGCCTAATTTCCTGCCCATAGAAGTTTCGAAGTAATGGATTAGAATGGGTTTGGACAAGGAGAGTGCAAATAGCGGGCCCAATGGATCCTGGTCCATTGACGACCTTAAGATCTGATGTGGATGGAGACTCCCTGATGTGAAACGGACAAAGTGGAAAGAAGAGTTCAGCCATATTAATGGTTGGAGGCTCTTGCGTAGAAGATTGGAATCGTGAAGCCTTGTCATATAAGCTACAAGTCCATCCTGTCCCAGGACAGGCACTGCTAACAAGAGTCCGCCTCTCAATGAAGACTAGATATGGCCAAAGGCCCTCCTCTACTTTGCACTCCAGACGGCCACCACTGAGGGGTCAGAGC
Organism: Delphinus delphis; assembly: GCF_949987515.2. NCBI lineage: Eukaryota > Metazoa > Chordata > Mammalia > Artiodactyla > Delphinidae > Delphinus > Delphinus delphis. The sequence continues at coordinate 152,154,231 of NC_082684.1, forward strand.
TGCCAAGTACGTGGAAACTTACTAGCCATCCATGGACGAGTGGACACCCCCTCTCTACAAACCTGAACTCCAGGGGCAGCTGTATTAGAGCCACACGTGATCAACATACATAACAATCTACCTGATTATTAATCAAACCTGAAATCAGTAAGTATAGAGCCCCTGATACACTCAATACCACCACTCCTCCAACTCCTGCAGATTCAGGTATTCTCCTTTTGCTTACACACACACACACACACACACACACACACACACACACACACACACACACACACACACACTGAAAGAAAAGTGAAACTCTGCATTATATCCCTAAGGATTGTGAGAAGTTTCTGCTGCCTGGGCTAGACCTGAGCAGTGACAAGGAAGTTCTCAGTGCAAGGTTTTGGCCTTACAGGAAAGAAGTGAACAATCAAGTTAAGATACAATTCATGGGACTCTGGTGTCTGGGTGGAGATAAGAGCTGGGTGCACTGGATGACCAGGTGTGCGCAGGGTGCTGGAGACAAATGGTAGGTGCAAAGTCTCCTGAGTCCAGGGTGGGGATGGAGTGGATAATGAAGAGGAAGGAGAGCTATACCTGAATATATAGCCAGATTTTGAATTGTGGGCTCTGTTGGCATAAACATGATTTGGCTTTTATCACTGGTATACAATTTGAAAGGCCTTAATAAGACAACAAACTTCACCAAGCTTAATTCCAAATTTTTATGATATCTTAGTGTACTAATTTCACACTGTTAAAGGTAGGGCAGAGGTTATGGAATAATCTGAGAAATAAATTATATGATTAAGACAGAAAACAGAGGGAATTTTAATGTATATTTTTAAAGGGCTGCTAAGAAAATAAAAGTTAAGTTTCTAAAAAGTCCTAGCATATGGGGCTTCCCTGGTGGCGCAGTGGTTGAGAGTCCGCCTGCCGATGCAGGGGACATGGGTTCGTGCCCCGGTCTGGGAGGATCCCACATGCCGCGGAGCGGCTGGGCCCGTGAGCCATGGCTGCTGAGCCTGCACATCCGGAGCCTGTGCTCCGCAACAGGAGAGGCCACAACATTGAGAGGCCCGCGTACCGCAAAAAAAAAAAAAGTCCTAGCATAGTGGGACACTTCATTCATCCAGACGATTCCTGGAAGTGGACTAGCTCATTCTCCAACCACATCGTAAAGGAGGCATTGCTTAGTATACACACAGAGCAGTATATTTTGTGATAGTATGACTCTTTGAATGAAGTGAAAATGTTGCTTTTGATTCATCTTAATTTTAATGAACTAAACTGATTTGCCTTGAGGCCCGCTGACAGTATGATGCACACCCGTGGTGGTGTCTGGATTCTGTGTTTTCCCTTTCTTCTCATTCTGAGACCCCTGAGATTAATAAGGAATATCTAATTTCTTAGTAGGACACTGTAAGAAGAAGGTGGCCTTGTGAGGTTCAGAAGCTCCATTTGTCCCCAACTGCACCCACACATAGTTGAGCTGTGTTCCCATTCTGTTTATGGTACAGCTGAAGTATCGTATCTTGAAGTGGAGCCCCAGTGAGCAGGGGTGTCCTGGAGACCGTGGCACCCTGCTCATGCCACCTGAGGGTGGTCTAGGGGTCAGCGGGGTAACACGAGTACAGGGTGTCTCCATGATCGTTGAGAAGATAATGAAGCAGCAAACGTGCAAAGGCACACGTGGTATCTGAACATCAGCCAGATGTGGGCAGAGGACAGGCTCAGGTAAACTGGACCCAGGGCCTAATGGGTCTAGTGGAAATAAAGATTCGAAGAATGGAAAAATCTTAAACACTTAAAATCCTGTCATGGTCTAAAATATCAATACAGGCTATGTCCCTCAACAAGTGCTCTGAGGAATCTGCCGTTTAACCGTCCTTTCACTCCCAGCCATGCATAAATGGCTCCATTGTCAGTATTTTTTTTTTTAATTTACTTATTTTATTTTTGGCTGCATTGGATCTATGTTGCTGTTCTCCGGTTTTCTCTAGTTGCGGCGAGCAGGGGACACTCTTCATTGTGGTGCGTGGGTTTCTCATTGCAGTGTCTTCTCTTGTTGTTGAGCACGGGCTCTAAGCACGTGGGCTTCAGTAGTTGTGGCTCATGGGCTTCAGCAGTTGTGGCTCGCAGGCTCTAGAGCACAGGCTCAGTAGTTGTGGCACACGGGCTTAGTTGCTCTGCAGCATGTGGGATCTTCCTGGACCAGGGCTCGAACCTGTGTCCCCTGAATTGGCAGGCAGATTCTTAACCACTGCGCAACCAGGGAAGCCCTGTTGGCAATATTTTAGATGAAATCCTTTCATCAGCTGTTTCAGAAACAATTGATAATTGTGTGTTCCCGGAATTACATTTTGGCTTCAAGGACTTCTGAAAAGGGCTGAATTGTTCTTTGTAGCACAGCAGAAACAAAATGATTGTGAAGATATTAGCTTCGTAATCTGTGCACCAGACTCATTTGAGTTGTGTATTTAGTATGTGTGTGTGAGTCCGTGTATGTGCATCCAAATTTGTGACGTATACCATCCTTTGTAGGTCCAATACCTGGTAGACATTTGGTAGCAAAAATTTGGTTGTTAAGAGGAATATAGAGGTTCTTCCTGAGCAAGGTTTCTCAAGCCACACACCCTAACTCGGATTGAAAAGAGCTTTTTTTACTTGAGTTGGGGTATTGTAAAGTGGTGTTGATTTTACAGACTGTGCTCTGGGAAGTTTCAGCTTATCTGGGACTCTGGGATGTCAGGGGTTCCCAGCTGCCCCTCTAGAGCAGCATTCTCTCTGTGACTGGGCCTGACTTTTGACACCGTGTCACCCCACTGCCCCTCACCATGTGGGTCATTTCCCCCCAGCCCCTCCCCCTCCTCATTTCCCCTCCCTCTCTGTGTACTACACACAGACAGAGTGCCAGCCACGTTAGTTTCTAATTTGTATTTCTGGCTTTATTTATGCAATGGGATCGATACTATACAACAATTGTATTGCTAATTCTTAAGTATACATGGCTCATATACAACAGAACAGTCTATCCTGGCAAAGCCCATGTAATAAGAAGATGTGTTTGTTTTTTTGTGGGCTGGAGGAGTAATTATGACTTTTAAAACTTTTCACCTTTCTTAAAAAGTCTGTTTTTCTCTCCCAGTGTGTTAATTACCACAAGGGCAATGGCCATTTCTGTCTTGTTCACTTTTTGATCCCCAACCCCCAGAATGGTGCTAACATATGCTACATCCTCAACCACTGTGGTCTTTCACTGAAGTATAGTTGATTTACAATGTTATATTAGTTTCAAGTGTACAACACAGTGATTCAGTATTTTTACAGATTATACTCCATTAAAAGTTATTACAAGATAAGGGCTATAATTCCCTGTGTTGTACAATATACCCTTTTGCTTACATATTTTTTACATAGTAGTCTGTACCTCTTACTCCCCTACCCTTATCTTGCCCCTCACCTCTTCCCTTTGTTCTCTATATCTGTGAGTTTCTACTTTACTATATACATCTGTTTGTTTTATTTTTTGGATTCCACATATAAGTCACATCATACAGTACTTATTTTTCTCTGTCTGACTTAGTTCACTTAGCATAATACCCTCCACGTCCATCCATGTTGTTGCAAATGGCAAAATTTGATTCTTTTTTATGGCTGAGTAACGTTCCATTGTATATATGCATCTTCTTTATTCATTCATTTGTTGATGGACATTTTGGTTGCTTCCATATCTTATCTATTGTAAATAATGCTGCAACGAACATAGGGGTACATGTATCTTTTCGAATTAGTGTTCTCCTTTTTTCTGGATATATATCCAGGAGTGGAATTGCTGGATCATGTGGTAGTTCTAGTTTTAGGTTTTTGAGGAACCTCCATACTGTTCTCCATAGTGGCTGCACCAATTTACATTCCCACCAACAGTGTACAAGGGTTCCCTTTTCTCCACCAGCATTCGTTTTTTGATGATGGCCATTCTGACAACCACTGTGTTTTGAATGAATACCTGGTGGACATCTAGCAGGTCCTCTCCCTCCAGATGGATTCCCTGAGCAGCTCGGAGCTTCATGCCCCCAAGAGAAGGTGCTGCGGGGAGCCCAGGAGGCTGTCGGAGGGGGGTCCTTTCATGGCACAGCTAGGAATGGCCTGGGGGGATCTCAGCAAGGGCCTGAGTCTCCAAAGTTGCAGTAACTTGTCAGGATGTCCCTTCTCATTCTAAACAAATATTTACTTTTGCACCAACTTTTTTGTATTCATAACTTTGCTCTTTTTCTAAAAATGAGGATTCTAGGACTTGTAGAAGTTTTAGGCTCCACAAAACGTGGCTCAGCCCCACAAAAGAGGTGAGTTAATATTTTTCTGGAGAACTCGTTTTCCTCTCGTTCTGTTCCTTCTCTGCCGGTTTTCCCACCTTCTTTCCCACCATCCCCCTTTCCTGCCGTCTGTCCATTTAACAATCATGGGGGCACAGTAATGGGTCTTCAACACCATCGGCAGCCGTATAAGTAGGGATGTCTCTTTTGCCGACAATCTGGGACTCATGATGTGGTGAATGTTTATCCCCCTCCCAGCTCTCCAAAAACTGTAGACATTTTAGGGCCGCTCATCCCACTCTGATTAGAAACCTAAGAAGTGGATATTTTCTCCCAATGCCCGCTCATTACCAGGATTTGCGAATCTGGCCTACCTGTGTCAACCTCATGCTTGAAACCAGGATTGTGTGTTGTTGTTTTTTTTAAATTTAAAGCCTCTAAATATATTTCCAAATTAAGAGTACATGATTTGTTGTTCAAATTAATAATCAGAATGAACATTTACTTGTGTTTCCTTTTTTTTTGGCCATGCCACACAGCATGCAGGATCTCAGTTCCCTGACCAGGAGTCAAACCCGGGCCCCCTGCAGGGGAAGCTCAGAGTCTTAACCACTGGACAACCAGGGAAGTCCCCTGTGTTTCTTTTTTTATAATTTGTATCTTGCCTGCTATGAATAAGGGTCTGAAACATCTGTGTTATCCTTATGACTACACTGATCTTTCATGTTGCCTAATTTCAGGCATGTTATAAAGGTTCTCTTCCACCAAAATATTTACACAATTTTAAGTCTGAAATCCCACTATTAGAGAACGTTTTCGATTTCTCGTGCCTTCCAGGATTCTCTAACCAGGAGCAGCAGTTGTTGGTGAGGGCAGTGCCCTAGGCCCTGGGAGCATCAGCTGCATCACTCAGTGAGGGGTCTGGGCTCAGCGGACTCTGCCCACCGCAGGGTCTGTAAGAGCAGCACAGGTGTTTATGGCCCCAGCGCCCTCTCCATTCCATCAATTCAATGCTGGGATAGGGTGGCCAGTCTGGTACATAACTCTCAGTGCCATAGTCTGGGAAAGGGACCGCTGTGAGAACAGGCTTCCTGTTACAGCCCAGAGCCATGCTGCTGGCCCTGGACATTGCTCTCCTTCACTGGGGATAAAGGGAATCTTGTTGACCTGCACCTCTCCTTGGGCCCAGGTTCACTTCATTTCGGGAACTGTCGTGGGAGGAGGAGCTGAAACTGCTGCCAGGCTTGCAGATTTGATTTCAGCAAATCGTCCAGCAGCCCAGCCCAGCGCCCGGGAACAGGGGAAAGGGAAACACAGCACAGCGCACCGCGCACCCCTCCCGCTCCGGGCCTCACCGTTTCTGTGGAAAACATTCCCCAGGGCTCTTGCAAGAGGATGACTCATCTCAGGAGGTATTTTTAGGAATCAGTTAACTTGCATTTAGCTTAGAGAGGCAGGATCCAATTCGAGAGGAGCTGTGAGCCGTTACACACAAGCTGTTTTGAATGTTGTAATTGTTCCACGGTTTCTGGGTCTGTGGATTGAGTCATCTTCTGGTGAAGCAGAAGGGAAAACAGAAAGAGACTGTTGCTACAACAGGGCATCTGATAAGATGCTAAAGAAATCAATGCCAGTAACAGCATTATATTTATCTTTAGAGGATCACACCTGCTGGTTCCAGGCACATCTTGTAATACTTGGTTAAATTTTGCAGAGTCACTCCTGGGCATTTTAAGGATTACATTAGAATATCAGCACTGGTCTTAGAGGCAGAGGCTAATGAGGTAAAATGCCCTTTTACACACGGTTGACTTTGGGAGGTGCTCATATATTTATTTGTACCTTGAGTTTCAAACCCCTGGAAAGGAGCGAAATGAGACAGCAGATGATGCCTGCAGGAGGGGTTGATGTGGCCAGGACCCCTCTCCCTGGAAGGCTGGGAATCTCCCCAGTGCATGTATGTGTGTGTTCATGTGTGTGTGTGCATATGTGCATGTGCAGGTATGTGTGCATATTTTGTGAGTGTGTGTGCTTGTGTGTATGTTTTATTTGTGTATTTATGGGTGTATGTGTATGTACATATTTGTGTGTATTTGCCTGTGTGTATATGCATGTGTGTTTGCAGGCATGTGTGTATCTGTATGTATATTTTTGTGTATGTGTGTGTTTTGTTTTGTGCATATGTACATATGTGTGTGTGTTTAGTCGTGCGTATTGTGTGTAGATGTGTGGGATACATGTTTGTGTATGTGTGTGTTTGGGTATGTATATTTGATGTGTATATGTTTAAATTTACACATGTGTGTATGATGTGTATATGTGTGTTTGTGTGTATGTGTATTTATCTGTGTGTGCCTGGGTGTGTGCTTGGTTGCGTGTATTGTGTGTACGTGTGTGGGGCCCATGTTTTCATGTATGTGTGTTGGGGTGTGTGTGCTTGGTTAGTACACAACCAGTCCAGTTTTGCACATGTAGGTCTACCCAGAAGCTAGTGGGTGAGTGAGTGAGTGGTTTGTGGAGTTTTCAAAGCTGAGAAATTGAATCTTTGTTTCAGTGGCAGGAAAAGGAAATTGTCCTCTCAGATGCCCAGAGAGTGATGGTTCAGCTCCGTGGGGCTTACTGTGGTGGAATTTCTCGTCTTCCAGTAATGATCAAAAGCCAAACAAAACAAAAAACAAAGCAAGTGTCAGAAAAGAAACCTTTAAAAATTGTGGCTGCCCTGACTATCATGTTTCTCTCACTGTTGCTGCTTTTCTCCTACATTCTGCGCCCCCTCCCCCAGATATTTACATCACTTTTCTGAGTTGGTTTCCTTTGTGTACAAGTTCCACCCATCCTCCCCAGGGCATGTGGGTCTGTGCTGACTGATCCTGCACCTGGTATGGCCCGGATTTAACCCACATTCATGAACTTAAAAGGCGATCCTTCTCCAAGTGGAGCTGTGCTCGCCCAGAGCTCTCCCAGCGCCATTTCACAACCATCCCCTTTCACCATCAGTATTATTAAAACAGATGGTGCCTTTCCACTGCAGCAGGGAGCTTCAACAACCAATTTTAGAGAGTAAATTGCAAAGTTGAAGTTTCCTTTTAAATAAGCAAAGGATAGCTGATCCAGGTCAGCCAAGAGAGAAAGCCAGATCTCAAATTTCACCCGAAATTCAAGCCACTGTAAAGCAGTCCTTTGCTAAAAAAGAAAGAAGAAAAACCCTATGTGGGATTCTTACGTTGGAACTTTGATCACGGTTTTCTCCTTTCACTGTGGGTAAAAAGCAGAAATAGTACATGGTCTCTTTGACAGTATTTTTGCCTTGGCCAAAAATGAGGAAGTATTAGATAATTAATGCAAAATCTTGTTTCAACGTAATTTCCAGTTGTCATTCCACACTCAAAAATATTTGGCTAACCTGGAGAAGCAGCTGAACCCTGGGGTAATAATTTTATCCAAATGGTCACTATTTAAGAACTACTAATTACTAAAATGAACTTTCCAAACATAATTTTTTGTTAAATTACAGTCAAGTGCTCCCATTTAGATGCAAATAGGATAAGAAAAAAAGAATACTTTAAAAATATGTACCCTTTATTTTTCCTAGGTATAATGTCCAAACTGCCTATATACTTAATTTACTCACTATCCCTTCTCCTCCAGATTTCCAAGAACTCTCTCTTTCTGCAAGGCACATGGACAGGCATGGTATTTCCCCCTCATGTCAGCAGAATGACCAGGCCTTGATATTTGCATGTTTCCCCAGTTACTGTTGCTCAGCTCATGATTACAGAAAAATGAATTATGGCCCTGCCTACACAATATTATCTCTACATTATACATAAAATACAGCAATCAATGTGATATGTTGTTTTTGTACATGAATAAAAACATCTGAAAGAAAATCTTTACATGTACTTGTAAGTGGTGGTACTTTAAGTCCAGAATAACATGAAACCTACTAACTGCCTGTAGCTGTCTTCCAACTCGATGATTTAAAACTTCTGGGCACTTTTTTCCCCTCCATCACACAGTAATCAAGGGTAAGGACACACTTATAGTTGGAACATTCTATAAGGTTAGAATAGGGCAATCTACGAATCACAAAGCCCTGGCCTTGAAGTCGAGAGACTGACTTCCAATTTTCTCACCATTGTCTCCCTAGTGTGCCTCACTGTTCCTGATATAGTTCCAGTGCTTGAAGCACTGCTGCACAAATGAATGAGAACCACTCTGGCTTCTAAAACACACCCCCTCCATTTCCAGGTGTTTTTCTAGAGAAGTGAGGAGAGAAAAACTGACTAAACTCTGCCATATTAGTTTTTCCAAATCACCTGTAATTAGGATACCCACTCATCACAATTTTGAACATTTTGCAATATATTCTTCTTTTCAAATTTACTTTTCATTTACTGAAGTGGGATTATATTGTATTGTTTCAAAACAAATTTTGTAATGAGGTCAATCTACATTACAAAAAAAAGGAATATGGTCTTGGTAGCATTTGCATTTTCTTGTAAACTCTAACATCTTCTGGTTTTTGCCTTTGTTTCAACTGAGAGTTTTGCTTTTTTTCAAGTAGACCTCAAGTCCACTAGCAGCCAGACATGACCTGTAGGTTTTCCAGGAAATGCCTCCTGTTCTGTTAAATGTCGCATCATAATTCCATAAAAGTCTCATGTCTTGGCTCAGGCTGCTACAGCAAAACAAAACAAATCAAAAAATGCATAGATTGGGGGTTTAGGCAGACATTTATTTCTTATAGTTCTGGAGGCTACAAGTCCAAGATCAAGGTGCCAGTGGACTTGGGACCTGGTGAGAGCCCTCTTCCTGTCTTGTATATGGCTGCCTTCTCACTGTGTTCTCACTTGGCAGAGAGAGAGAGAGAGAGAGAGAGAGTGCGAGCGAGCTCTGGTGTCTCTTCCTCTTCTTATGAGGACACTAATCCTATCATGGGGCCTCCACCCTCATGACCTTATCTAACCCTAATAACTGCCCACAGGGCTTACCTCCAGATACTGTCCCACTGGGGGTTAGGCTTCAACATCTAGGTTCTGGGGGACACAAACATTCAGTCCACAGCACCTCATCAGTGTGAACCATAAAACATTAAATGCATTCATTGATGAGCTCTGAATTTATTCAAAGAGAAGAATTATCAATCTTCCACCTCTAGCATGAAACTTGGAAGCAGATCAATAGCAAAACACATTTCTACAAAAGAGCATAGACTTTTAGGCATAAACTTTGTATTTAACATATTCCCTGACACTTAACTGGGTCTCAATCAATATTTTTTAGTCAATAAATGAGTATTGCTGAATCTCAGTGAAATTCGCAGGATGTTATCTATAAGGTCCAATTAAGCTAACTAAATGATTTAACCTGGTGAATAGAGTTTAATGGTTTTTTTTTTCCATACTAAAAAGTGCCTGCTGAAAAATGACGATGTTGTTTCAGAATAATTGATATTGAACAATTCCTGCTGACAGTAAGGGTCATTAACTTCATTTACTTCTTGAAGTCACTCCTCGTACAGAATCATAAGATTGTATCATCTGCATAAAGGAAAATGTTTATCATCTTATTTCTTATATTTATAAATGGTATTGTCACAAATTTGGGGACGTTTTGAAAATGTGGGTAGGCTAAGAACATGACTGTCTGCATGCATAAGTAGTCTCTTTCAAAAGAGTTTAAGATGTGTGACTAATACTTATTCACCAGCTCACTTATTTTCATCAATACATTTTTTAATAGACACAGTCCCTAAGTTCTTATCACTCCAGTGATAAGTTCTTATCACTCCAGTGATTCGGGATGGCTCATTTTAATAAGTCCAAGGGAGGGCTTATGATAAAAAAAATCAAATATTGAATTATGAATTGTGGTAGAAAGAAAACTAAGCTATAAATTTAATAAATTAAAAAACTGTTTTGACCTTGTCGCTAGCTAAATTCTATGGTCCTCAAAGACTTATTTTGCCTTCCTGGACTTTATTTTTATCTGAAAATGAGAGTTTGAAATTGGCAAATGCTGATTACTCTTTTAGTTGTTAACATTCACAATTCTCAATCACTCAAGTTTGCAATCAATTGTGATAGGTGGTAAAACCAAGGGGTTTGTGGGAGTCAGTGTCCCAGAATGCTTCCTGCACTGGCGGAGCTGGTGTTTCTAGTGCCAGAGACCAGTTGTCTGTTCACCCATTTCCTCTTCCTCCTGGAAAATGGCAGGATCACATTTACCAGACTTCCTTGTGGTCATGTGACAAAGTGGCAGCCAATTGAATGTGATCGTAAGTGATGCACACCCCTTTCATGCTCTTTATTTTGAAAATAAAACTCTACCATGCACATTCCTCCAGGCTATCTTCCCCTTAACCCCCTTGATGTGCACAGCCTTGAGGGTCTTGATGTGGGTGGAGTCATAAGATGTAAGGACCTGGGTCTCTGAATCACCACCTGGAGGAAAGCTGGAGCCGCCCACTCACCCACTAGGAATACCCGTTTCTGCACATCCCTTGAGAAGGAAACAGACCTCCATCACTTGGTGCCACTGCATGGGTTTGTGTGTCTGCTGGTTACAGCAGCTAGCATTGCCCTAGCCATTGCACTCTTTTTCCAAAGAACTGTGTGGATCAGACCTGTCGCGTTTAAAAATTTCTTCAAAACTGCCAGTCAGGTAACAAGCACAGTAATCTATGTGGGGACTCAGACAATGAGGTCCCACTTGTTTGGCAGTTGTAGCTTTGTTGGAGTTAATGGTTGAGACTGAAAGGCTTGAATTTCCTTACTACTGCTTTTTTTTCTTTCTCTGTTTTAATTTTGTGAAGTGCTGTGGGGCTGTCCTGCAGACACCATATAAATTATCTCTGGACGTACGTGTGTATGTCGATTTGTTCTACTAAATTTAAGTTAACACGTCCCCTTAGTTCATTATTCAGAGAGCTGTCTTCTGAACTATGTCTTAAAGACAGCCTAGGAGATTTGATTTACATGCTCCTATTTCAATGCCTGTGCACAGTCAGAGAAGAAAGAAAATTAAGTCAAGGGTGGAAGGTGCTTTCTCTGCTAGAAGATTGAGGCTGAGAGTGACTTAAACAATGCCACATACAGGCGGCTGTTCCATTCTCTGAACCTGCTCATGTTTCTTGCTTCTGGAATAGATGCACAGGATTTCAGAACAAAGAGGCCTGGGAAGGATGGACACTGTGATATTGGTGCTCCAGCAACTGTGTTTTCAGATTATCCGCTACATGATTTTAGCATAAATCATGACAAGGAGAACAGGCTACAAAATAAAAACTCTCTCCTCTGCTTTGGTTCATGGACTCTACTCTGCATTACCATGCTCCTATTTCTCCATATTTTTCTTAATCATTTCCACTTCATCCCAGTGAACTTTATATAATACGTCTATAGGAAACAAGATTTTCATGAGTCCTTGACTGTTTCTCTAAGTGTTTGCTGTGCAAGTGAATGTACATAAGAGCAGAGAAATCTGAGTAGATAAGAGTGAAGAGCTCATGCCTTGATCCTGGGTGGTGAAATTTCTAATGTCTGCTTTCCTGGGTAAGTGAAGACACTGTCTAGAGGTGCAAGACTCCAGAGTGCATTAAGTGTCTAAATTAGGACTGAAACATGGTACAGAGAAGAGGGCAGCAAGCAGCCTATCAGTTCCATGACTTGAGATCTAGGGCTTATTTTGCCACCAGATGCCTGCACAACCTCATACACATCAATTCTCCACTCTCGGCCTCATTTTCCCCATCTGCAGGCCAAGCACTTTGTGACACATGCACTGGAAAGCCCTTTCCAAGAGCACCAATAATTATCAACCTATGGGGGTGGTTGAGTAAGGAGTTTATGCTCCTGGAGGTAACAAAAAGGCTCATGGTTCTAACTTCTAAGAATGACCTTTCCCAACTGAAATAAAACCTCTTTAAGTACCAGTTACAAGCTATCTGAAATTTTATTTGGTTGAATTGAATTAACCACACCAAAAGATTGAATAATTCAATTTGGTCAAATACTTCATTGGTTCAGACACCCCATCAGCCACCCTGCACCCTGGTCCATGTGGAGACAGGCAGTAGCAACAACGGTGTCTGAGGGTCAGAAAATATTCGCTTCACCTGAGCATAGAAAGTTTTGAACTGCTGGAGTTTTATATTAAAATGAAATAATTTCCTCTCATGGAAAATAGATTTTATAAGTTAGTTCTTGAACAGTATAAATTAATTACCAGTGGAAAATAACAATGCCATAAGTAGAAGAAAATGAATACTGAGAAGGGACATGGAAGTGACAAAAAGGATGTTTTTAGTATACAACTTTTCAAGAGGTCAGCTCTGTACACAAAGACACTTGATGGGTTTCCTATCGACATTGAAACAAATTACCACAAATGTAGCAGCTTAAAATAGTGCAAATTTAATATCTTACAGTTCTGGAGTTGAGACGTCTAAAATGGGTCTCACTGAGCTAACACCAAGGATCGGAAGAGCTGCTTTCTCTCTCGAGGCTGTTGGGGAGGATGTGTTTCCTAGCCTTTTCCAGCTTCTAGGGTAACCTGCAGTCCTTAGCTCCTGGCCCCTTCCTCCATTTTCAAAGCCAGAAATGTAGCATCTTCTAATCTCTCCCTGACTTTCACCTCCTCCCCTCCCTACCTTAGAAAGACCCTTGTGATTACATTGGACCCCAGACAATCCAGGACAATCATGCCATCCCGAGGTCAGCTGATTGGCAAATGTAGTTCCATCTACTAGCTTAGTTACTCTTTACACATAACCTAACACATTCACGGATTCTGTTAGATTAGGATGTAGACATTGAGGGGTAGCAGAATACGCCACACCAGAACACGCCACCGTGCCATAAGGATTATTTGGAGCTAAAGACAAGTGAGAAGAAGCAAATACAAGAAAAACTCTCTGTCTTCCCCCATTTGCCTAAAAGCAGGAAATAAATGTGTAAAGGTGTCCCCTCCCGTCTCTTCTAGAAAGGACAGAAGTTAATCACCAAGGACGACTCTAGACCCTGATCAGCCCAGAGCTGGCACCAGAGGAGTCCACACAGCACACTTACTAACTGGCCTTTGTCTTCCAGGAGTTCCCCAGAGTATTTGCCTTCATATAACTTGCTGACCCTAAAAGCACAAGTCCCTTTCCTTTGTCTTGTCATGTTTCTGAAAGTGTATTTTTCTTTTGTTAAGATGCTCTATAAGCCCCAGTTCTAACCACCTCTTTGAGTTACTCACTGCTGAGTTTTCTGCGTGTATGAGGGCTGCCCGTGTTACAAACCTTCTGCTTGTTTTCCCCTTGTGAATCTCTCTTTTGTCTGTCTAATTTACAAGCCGCAGCCAGGAACCTAAGATGGCCAGAGGAAAAAGAAAAATTTCCTCTCCTAGAACATTTCTGGGGAGGTGCATTATCTGCCGACCACAGATACTGACCATTTAAAGTTGAGTAGGTTGTTTCTAATTCATGCAGTTATGGAACCATCTACTCAGCAAGTGTTCATTAAGTGCGCACTCAGCGCCAGGCACTGTACAGACTGTGGAGTCAGAGTGCTGAGCATGACTGATGGGGCTCTGTCTTCGTGGAGCATGGATTGAGACCCAGAGGTAAGGGGAAATACCGAGGGAGGCTACAGAAGCACAGCCAGGATGACCTCAGCATCTCCTGCAGCCAGCTGGAGGGGACGTGGATATGTCTGGTGCAAATCTTGGTAGACACTGATAGATGTACCTGGTCCAGGCCACTAGGATGGGCCCAGACGTCACAGCACTAAGACCCTGCTCCCTGCCAGGGAAGATAGGATTTAATAGAGAATCGCTTTTCTTTCTGACAGCCCTACTTCCCCTCTGTTCCTGCCCCCCGCATCATCCTAAC